>NC_056744.1:1498443658-1498478658 GCF_019279795.1 Protopterus annectens | reverse complement strand
CTTTTGTGACTTAATTGTGGTGTATACTGTGCAGATAATTCCAGGAGCAATGGCAGGGTTGTCTGCCATGTCGGTATGTAGTTGCAGCGAATGTCAGAGTTTTAAATAACCACTTGCTTGCTGTGTAGCAGCCTATCTCTGGCAGTTTTGCTTTTGCAAATGGCGTGCTTCTGAACTGCCAACATTTCCGGATTTCGCTGTTTTAGTCTCAAGATACTGAAATCCGAGATTTCGGTATCTCGAGATTCTTTAGTGAATCTGTATAGATATAGACAGATAATGATTAATTTGTCATTTCACTGCCTGCAACTTCTGTGATTTTTTTTTAATTAAATAAAATCTAGCGTAGGTTCTTTTACCACTGAGTCTTGTTTACTTAAAGTCCAAGGAAGTGGTTCACCATTTGTTTTAACTTCATAAACCAACAATTTTAACAATTAAACAAATATGGCTTATGTTGTAATATTTGTTAAGGTTCTATGTCTTGTGCTACCAGCTTTGGTGTTGCTCTCCCACTGCACCTTACACCTTACCAGTACTTCTAAAATATTTACTGATTCTTCTAAAAATTTTCCTATTATTCATTGTGCTGTTTTCTATTGCTCATCTCCCCACTGCTTTCATGTCCATTCCTGTGATTCTTCTGTTTCTCTTACTCAAATGCTAACTTTGTGGTGTCCTGGTGGTTAACCAGTTTGAGTAAAAGCTGATAAACACTGTACTGTGCATCTCATCTGTAAAGAAGCTGATCCCTGTTAGACCTGGCCTTTTCTCAGCTTCCCCATAGACCACCTCCTCCTACTAAAGTTTTTAACATTATCTCTTAACTCATCCCTAACTGTACCTGACTTTATTCTCCCACCCCACCCACATGCAATCAACTCCAAGCTATCCCAGCTCAGAAAAATTAAGTTGGTTGCTCATTCATAGGTTCATAGGTATGTACTAGGCTAATGGCCCTGGAGTTTTTACAAGCCTAGCCCATAGACATGCCATGGCATTGTACTGCCCGATGTTATTTCACAGTGCCTCGATCAAGTAGAGCCACTGGAGTGAACCCCTGGGTGAACTTTCTATTTCCCATCCACTCATCAAGATTTCTCTTGAAGAGGGCCAGTGAGGTGCTCTGCTTGACATATATGGGAAGTCTATTCCAAAGCATGGGTAGTCTCTGGGTTATGAACCTGTTCTCCAGCATGATCTGTTGATTGTGGTAATGAGGTTGAGGTCTCTGGAGCATGTGGTGTTGGGGGGATTAGGATTTCTTTAGATGTAGCATTTCTAACAGAGCTGGGTTAGACATGGCTTTGTAAGTCAAGCAGAGATCGCCTCTTAGTAGACGATATGAGACAGAGAATGGCTAGAGTTTTTTTGAGTCTGTCCATGTATGACATGTGATTAAGGCCTAGGATCCTCTTTGTGAGGTACTTTTGTGACCTTTCCTGTTGTTGCATGTGTCTAGTGAGGTACATGTCAAATGGGGCATTATACTTGATGATTGGCCTAATGAGGGAAGAGTAGGGAGAGATAATGACCTCTTTTTTTCTGGGATGCAAAACCCTTGGTAATGAGATGTGCCACATAGAATTTTCTGACCACAGTATCAGTGTGGTGGTCAAAGGAGTGGTTGCTGTCAACCTGTGTCCCCAGATCTGTTACAACACCTTCAGTGTTCAGTGGGCACCCATCAATGTGGTAATTAGTGAGAACTGAGTTTTTCCCAAAGGGGATGACGATGCATTTTTGGCATTAAGCTTAAGGCCATGGTTTTGACACCAGTCTTTGGTCTCAGTGAGGCCTTTCTGTAGAATGTCTATATCACTTGGGGTGTTAATAATGGCTCCCAGGTTATAGTCATCTGTGAACTTTGTCAGCCAGTCTCTTTGTGTTGGCCTGGACTTCTAAGAAGTAGATGCCAAACAGGAGAGGACCCAGGACTTATCCCTGTGGGACTCCACTCATGACTAGTCAGCAGTCTGACTTGAGCCCATTACTTTCACACTGTGGGTTCTATCTGTAAGGCAATTTGCCTCCCACCTAGTGATATAGGGGCTGATGCTTGGTTTGGTAAGTTTATCAAGAATTCCTGAGTGGGGAATGGTAACAAAGGCCTTGGCCAGATTGAGGTAGGCTGTATGAACAGCCATGCCCTCATCCACAGCTCTGGTGACTGACTCAAAGAAGTCAACTAGGTTGAGCAGATATGATCTACCTTTCACAAAACCAAACTGTGTGGGATCCACAGTTTGGAGATTCCCTATATCCTTGTTAATTAGGTCCATAATGATGCTCTCCATAGCCTTACATATCAGACTCATCAGGCTAATGGGGCGATAATTTCCAGGGTCTGTATTTGCTCCCCCTTTGTGGAGTGGAATGACTGTAGCAGTGCACCATTCAGTAGGCACAAAGCCTGAGGTGAGGCTGTGATTGAACAGGGCACACAGATGTGTTGCCAGTTCACTTTGTAGCTCATGTAGAATATATCCAGGGATATTGTCAGGTCTCATGGATGCTGTATTCTTGACCTTTGACAATGCAGCTTTAACCTGTGCTGCAGTAATGCTGGGTGCCTGGCATTCCTCCAGTATTGTGATTAGTTCTTTGGGGGGGGTGGTGGATAAAGTTGGCACTGAATTTGTTGGATAGTATGTTGGCAATATATGTTGGCTCAGTATAAAAGGTACCATTGTGCAGTAACTCAGAGCAAACCTGGGTATTGCCATGGAGATTCTTGATATAACTATAGAAGGCTTTGTGGTTGTTTTTAGTGTCTGCTGCAATTCTGCCTTCATAGCAGGCTTTAGAAGTTTTGATGAGGGATCTCAACTTTTTTGTTTAGGCTTATAAGGGAGTTTTTCCATTCTTGGGACTTCACCTTTTTCTGCAACAGTTTCTTCCTTCTGTTGTAGAGTTTATTAATGGCAGGAAATCACCAGATTGGCTTGCTTTTTTTGGAGGAGAGTATCTTGGTTCTGTTGGGTATGGCTAGTTCCGTGCATTTATGTATGCGTTTGTGCAATGCATTGGTGTATGATTTGGCAGTCCTGCATCTATTTTCCATTGACATGGGTGCTGTGAAGTTAGTCACCTCTGTTTTTAGGAGCCCAAAGTCAGCTTTGGAGAAGTTTTTCATGATAGTTACCTTTGTGGGGAGTGTGGGTGAGATGTGGATTTCCATGGTGATTAGTTTGTAATTAGATCTAACCAGGGAGGAATTGACTATTAGTGTAGAGCATCGGTTGCCCATGTTAGTAATAACCAGGTCAAGGATGTTGTTTCCTCTAGTGGGGGTAAGAATGAGCTGATCCAGGGCATTGGAATTGATGAATTCCAGGAAGCATTGGGCCAGTGTATTGGTGCATGAGCAGTTTTCCCAGTTGATGGGAGAGGTAGTTGAAGTCACCTAGTATGAGAGTATTGGATTGGACCCTAATAGTTTCTAGGGTGCTTAAGAATGTGGAGTGAGAGCCTTGGGTCATGGTTGGGGACCTATAGCAGGCTATGACCTGAATTTCCACCTTACCCAATGTTAGTTGTACCTGAAGTATGGCAGATGCATTATGCTGTGCTTCTAGTCTGGAGGTATGTATATCTTTTATGAATATGGAGACACCACCACCTTTGGAGCTTCGGTCTATGTTCTGGGGCCGAAAGGTGTGGAATGAGTTATAGCCTGGTAATGCAGGGGTACTTTCTGGTGTTTTAAACCAGGTCTCCGTTACAGCACAAATGTCAATGTTTTCCATTTTGAGGAGTGCTTTGAGCACATTCATCTTGAGATTTAGACTTCTAGCATTGAGCAGCATGACCCACAGATTGCATTTATTTATAGCTGTTACGGTGGTAATTTGATCTTTCAAACATCACCTAAAAAGGCACTATAGGGGTGACAAGAGCCTTAGCCAGTATCCAGAAACTCAGGGGTGACAGATGCAGCCCATCTCTGGCAAAGCATTGAGGTATATCAATCATGTCATCACAAGCAGACAGATACTGGATCCTCTTAGAATGATACCAGAAATGTAGCCAATTGTTGAAGTCATCATTTTCTGCTTGTACTGTGGTATCTTTCTGGATGATGGCAAGATGCTGCTCAGGGCTAGGGTCACACCTGCCTAGGCCACATAATCTGAGAGCTTGTCCATGTCTCTTTTTATGGAGTCCAGGGAGGTGCATCTCAGGTCAGTCACACCTTCATGAAAAGTGACAGAGTACTTGTTGTAGAGTGACCTGAGTGCATGTGTTATGTGTCAGATTCTGGCACCTGATAGACAGCTGAGTGTTACCTACTCCTTATTCAACCTAGTGAGTGGGACATCAGTGTGCCTCACTATCGAGTCACCTATGATTAGTGTATCGGGCATGCTGTTTTGCCTTAGGGGCTTAGGTTGAGGGGCACATTGTGTAGGTGAGCCATGTGTCTTGTGGTTTGTGTTGTGTTGTGGTGGTTGAGTGTGTTTTTGCCATGGAGGTCTCTGCTGTTTGGGTAGATTTCTATTGAGAGCCTCTGTGAAGGTGGGTGTGTGGTTTTTGTTTTTATGTGACAGCTGTGATGGTGGGTGTTCTGGAGGGCTATGTGTTGCATGGGGTGTGGTGTAGGTGTTGACCTTCTCCTCTTGACTAGCTATTCCGGTCTTGGCTTGAGAGTGCATGGCTTCCAATTTGGATATATAAGTGCATCTCTCACAAGTCTAAGTGTTGGGAGGTAAGAGGAGAGGGTTGTCTGAGTACATGATGCAGTTGCTACACTGCCTCAAAATGCCTAATTTCACCATTTTAATAGGAGGAAGCACAGGGAACTGACCTTTAGACATGCCAGGAAGGATGGTCATTATTACAAATTACTGGAGCTGTTTCCTTATATATTCCTTTTACAGGAAAAATGTCACTCAAGGTGTCTGAGTCTGTACAGAGCACTGCCCAACACTTAAGGGGGAAATTAATACGTAAACTCTGAAAATTTAAGGATGAAGTATTTAGGCAGATATTCTGAAGTTAGAAAGAAATTAAGCAGTACTTACTGAAAAATAAAGAATTAGCTTGTCAAGAATATAAAAAGAGGGAAGTCGCATGAATGGCTACTGCCTGGCTTTTACTAATGCTTGTCTCAACACAGCTTCACTCTGTTGGGATACAGTACTCCTTTGCTTCTTCTCTCACCAGAAGCAAAATGTTAGCACCAATTTCAAGAAGAGAAGCAGGTCATGGCCTGTTTGGTGATTCACAGTCTTTTCCCATATGATGCAAGGGTCTGCAGGCTTGTAGCCTTTTTCTGATAGAGGACGTGAATAGCAACCAGACCAACCAGGTATGTTAAGCACAGACACACACTTTCCAACCAGAAAGAGTCAGGAATCATTGTACTCTGCACCTACTATTACCAGGATCAGAATATAAGCACAGCTGTCACCTATAAAACAGTTATTAAGCTTTCTGGTGATGAGCAGTCTCCAGGAGAAAACAGAAGCACTAATCCCAAGATGACTACTAAGAGGCAAAATGTGGGCTCTCCTATAACTGGTGGTCTTGCAATAGATGCTTAAAGGTAAGATAAAACAAAATGTCTAATCCTAAACACTGCAGTGTGCATTAGAGGAGTTAGATGTGAAAGTAGGTAATTTTAAGTTTTACCTGTCTAAAAAGTTAGGTTATAGTGGAGAGTCACTATTTTTAAAACAGCAAGATTGATTAAAAGGGGGTGGTCACTTTTGTATTTTGGCACTATGGAATACAGTAGGATGGCCAAGAAATTTAAATAGTTGAAGAGGACTGATTTCACAAAATGATAATTTTGTGCTTACTCACATCAGCCAATAAAAGCAGAGAGGAAATGAGATATATGGTCAAATTAACATAAGGGGCAGGTAACTAGAAAGACAGTGGTGTTTAAGAACACAACAGTAACTGGGTGAAAGGATGGGAAAAAAATTCTGTCTGACTCAAAAGAGACAGAGCTGTAGTCTCTTTTCAAGTTTAACTATGCAGTTAAAAGCAGAATACAAGTAGAACACAGTGTAAAGAAAACAAATCACAGTATACAAAATAGAAAAAGGCAATAAAGTAATACAAAATGCAACAAATAAAAAGCAAACTAATCTTTCCCTCACAGGAAACTGTAGCAGAGTCTGGGTGTGCCTTTCCTATAAAGCTCTGAAATGTTCTATTTATTTTACTTCTTAAATAGATGGTTTAGTTCCTAGCTCCACCCCTTCAGTTCACAGATGATTAACCTTAACTGACCTGTTCTAACTTATGTGCGACTCCTTAATTGACCTGTTCTAATTTCTGTCTGATCACAAGAGACAGAGCTGTGGTCTCTTTTCAAGTTTTAATATGCAGTTAAAAGCAGAATATAAGTAAAACACAGTGTAAATAAAACAAATCACAGTATACAAAAATAGAAAAAGGCAATAAAGTAATAAAAATTACAACAAATAAAAAGCAAACTAACCTTTCCCTCACAGCAAACTGCAGCAGAGTCTGGTGAGCCTTTCCAGTAAATGCAGCAGAGTCTGGTGAGCCTTTCCAGTAAAGCTCTGAAATGTTTTATTTTACCCCATACATAGAAGGTTTAGTTCCTAGCTCCACCTCCTCAGTTCACAGATCATTAACCTTAACTGACCTTTTCTAACTTGATAGCCAGTCTGTATTTTAGTTTTGTTGGAAGATTATTCCATGTGGGTGGACCCAGTTGTGTGAAGCTTTTTCATCTGTGGTCGATCGAAGGAGCAGTCTGACCAAAGGAATGATATCATCCTGACTTTTTTTTAGGAAGTATATTTGTTCCCTCATGATAGCTTTGATTTTAGGCATGGACAGAACTGTAACAAGGGTAGGTTAATGGGGATGGCTATCCTGGGTGCAAGCTATCCGGAATCTCAGTTGCTGTTGCATAAATGAATGCCAGTATTGCATTTTCTGTCATCAGTGAAGCACTTTGTGTGAGGTGAGTGTGTTGATACTGTAGAAAGCTGTTTGTTACACTCTTAGTAAGTAGACTGCTACAGAGAAAGGACTGCAGAAGGTAATTGCAGTAAATGCAGAACAAACTCAGTAAAGAAAAGTCCATAACTGCAATATAAATATGTGACAGATAAACCATATACATTAAGAAAATTTTCCCAAGGAGTAGATTTACCTATAAAGTAACCATTTATAGTAAAAGGCACTGCTGAACTGTTCTGATTATGGATGGGGAAAGCTCCCATACCATTTTAGAATGTGGGACAGTACAGTTTGACATTAGATATGTGGATGATCATTTTATGAGTGGCAACAGAGAAGGAAAAAATAAGAAATGAATAACAAGAAATGATTGGTTACACACTCCACTATTCTTGTAAGCTACTCTTTGTTTTTTCTGTTTTGTTTATATTAGCAACAGTCATCAGATTATTTGTACTGGAAGAGGATATCGGATGATGAATTTGATGAGAAAGTCAGTTAATTTGGTCTAACATATCAAAGGCCTTTTTTGCCAAGAGTTGCCAGTGATTGTAATTCCCCATGGCCATTCATCATTATTTCACTACTTGCTTATTAATTTGGACATTTTGAAAGCTCACAGAAGATGAAATTGGTAGTAGCATGTACTAGAAACTGCTTTGTTTTCTAAATGTGTTTGATGGCTGAGGTGGTACATATATTACTGGGGGAGTGTAAGGTTAAGGGGATCAAGGCTTTATATTGTTCTATGTGCCTGACCTCAGAAGCTGATGTATACCAGACCTGTCTTCGGATGTTCTTCACATTTCTCAGTTTGGATTTTTTTGGTGTTATCATTAAACACTTTGTCACCTGTTTTGCAAACCATCTGATAAATCCTAAAAGAAAACAAATGCAGCTTCAAAAATTTAAAATGCATTGAATGAAAATATACAAAATGAAACAGAACCGTGTAAGAAACTTCTCCGTGTGGAAGATTTTCAATCTATATAAATCTAGTTAATCACTCTATATTAATCAGATCAGATAGTGGTAGTAAAAGTAGCGAACTTAAACTCGTCCTAAGTAATAAAATAATAAAAAATATATAATTTGAAATATTGTACAGAATTACTAAGTATTCAAAAGTAATCCAAGCAAGGTAGGCAGTCTGTTTCCAGTCAAAAATCCTTTATTAAGTACACAGACAAGCGATCCAAGTCAAACAAAAATAACAGAGTAATAGTTTCCTCACCTGATAAAAGTATATAAGACCCAGGCTTCCACTTCTAAAACCATGTGAAACTTAATTGTTTAGGAAGCATATAATGCTACAGAAAGGGGCTGCATGATATGCTGAAGTTGTAATGGTTAACTTGTCTAAACCTCAAAGACCACAAAACACAACACAGGCATAAAGCACACTCAGCATATTAAGCTTACTTCCTCACTTAGCAAAAGGAGTCCCAAATTAATAGATGCTGAGCTCATAAGGCAGGAATTGACCCAACCGAATATTCTTTTTATAGGTGACTCCATTGTAAGACATACAGTTTGGCCTCTTTTTTGCCTGGTGGCAGGATCCATCAGATAACATATGCACTCAAATCTTTGAACAGCAAGTACCAGTATGACTCCATCATAGTTCATGCCAGTGTCAATGACTTTATGTGTACCTCCCTCTTTTATGTGAAGAGTGACATCATGGAGCTCTCAGAGTTTGTGTCCAAAGCAGGTAAGAGCCTAACATTGAGCAGCATTCTACTTTCTCCAAGGATAAGGCTGCAATATCAGTAAAAAATAACTGATTTCAACAATTAGCTTAGTTTATTTGTCAGTCAAAGGGGGTCCAACATTTGTCAGCCTGGGAGGATATGATCAGCAGACCACTCTGCTTCACTAGGGATGGCCTGCATCTGTCCCTTCCATGGTTTTGGTTGCTGACAAAGACACAGTCCATCCACTTAGTAGGCAATGCCAACCTGATAAATCTACAAACATAATGAAACAAGCAAAGGGAAATTATTGATCAATGCTAGTAGCCTGAACAAGAAACTTCACTCCCTGCCAGCCCTTCTCATTTGTGTAGTGACTGACACATGGTTTATAATGGTGGAGAGCACTCTGACTTTGCAGAGCTGTATTGCTTTCCAAACATTAAGACCAGCTAGTACACAGGAAGTAAAAAAGGTGGAGGCATATCAGTTTACATTCGGAAGAGACTCACATCAGGGTGGGTAAAGCAGCATGGTGTACTAGAGCTTCTTTATGTCCAAATAACCATCAGAAAGGTACCATACCATGTATTAGCTATCTGTAGCACTCCCTCTATGGCAGAAGAAAGCCACATCTCTTATCTACAGGAACAAGAATCACTGAGTATTAAAACCAATACCATTTTCCTAGGTGATCTAAACTATCCATCTCTAGAATGGGAAACCTACACCACAACTAGTTCACCAGTACATAGATTCTTGGATTTTATCAATACTGATGCCCTCCAACAATTAGTCAGAGTACACAAGGAATAATTCCTTGGATCTTGTCCTTACTAATATGAGAAAATCTTGCATCATCCCTTGGGTATCTACATCATTTGTTAGGTCAGACCATAAAGCAATCTCCTTCAAAATAAAACTGAAATCAAAGATCCCTTCCACCCAAGGTACCTTCAGAATTTCTTTATAGGTTCATAGGTTTATAGAAGTTTACTACACTAATGGCCCTAGAGGCCTTATAAGCCTAGCCATATTTATCCTGAGTTGCCCCAATTGGGTTAGGTGAGTGACATTCACAGAGGTAGGGGTCTATGGTAGTTAATATCTACTTCATCTGTCCAAGAGGGACATGGGCACCACCCCAGGGGTGAATTTGTAGTTACCCATCCATTGATTTAGGCTGTGTTTGAAGAGTGTGAAAGAGGGGCTCTGTTTCATGCGAATTGGAAGCTTGTTCCAGAGAAGTGGCAGTCTCTGGGAGATGTATCTATCTCTCTAGCATGACCTGTTCATGTCGGAGACTAGGTTAAGATCCCCGGAGCAAGTGACCCTTGTGCAGTTTGATTTATGAATTTGTACTATCACCATCAGGGCTGGGTCAGAGACGGCCCCTGCATAAGACTTGTTTTGTGTACCCTGTAATTTCTTGGTGAGAAACCTCTATGGTCTCTCCAGTTGTTACAGAAGTCTGGTGAAGTATATGCAAAAGGGAGCATTGTACTCAATTACTGGTCTGATGAGGGCCGAATATAATGGAATTATAACATCCTTAGATCTAGCTGTGATGCCTTTACTTATAAGATGTGCTACACAGAAGGAATATCTTGCTACTGTGGATATATCATGGTCAAAGTTCAGATTGCTATCAACTTGACTACCCAGATCATGTTCCACTGGGTCTACACTTGGGGGTATGCTGTCAATAATGTAATTAACAGGGATGTTAGCTTTCACAAAGGGAATAATAATGCATTTTTTTGTATTTAGCTTTAATCCATGGTTTAGCACTAATCATTTCTCTATCTTAACCCTGTCTGTAGTATATTAACATTTTTGAGGGAATCATTGATTGCTCCCAATTTGCAATCATCAGAAAACTTGTTCAGCCACAGGCCATCCAAGCTTGCCTGGACTTCTGACAAATAAATTCTGAACAGTAAGGGGCCCAGCACAGAACGCTGGGGGTATACCAATGGTGTCTGGTATTTTGCTAGAGCTGAAGTCACCCACTTTGACAGTATATATCCTGTCCGTGAGCCAGTTGGCTACCCATCTGTTAATGTAGAGGTTAATTCCCAGTTGGGAGTGTTTCTGTATAGTACCTGAATGGTGGATTGTGTCAAATACCTTGGCTAGGTCAAGATGGATGATTTGCACTGTCTTTCCCTCATTCAGGGCCTTGGTGACTTTCTTGAAGAAGTCAGCCATATTTAACAGGCATGATCTACCTTTAATGAACCTGAACTGGATTGGGTACAGAGTTTGGAGATTACCTATGTTCTTGTTAATAAGGTCCTTAATGATTTTTTCCATGGTCTTGCAGATGAGGCTAGTCAAGCTTATGGGCCTATAATTCCCAGGGTCAATTAATATCCACCCCCTTTATGCAAAGGGATTACTGATGCTCATTGTGTTTCACTGTTGCAGTCATTACTCTTGGGTTATCCTGCTGGCAGGCTACCCGCAGTCGGCCTGAATTCCAAAGTCCTGGTCCGGCGTTGGTTGCTGTTGCCTCTTCACTGACATCAGTGTGCCAGGGGTATAAAAGATGCAGCCGACGCCATTTTCTTCAGTCTTTCTTGCAGTGCGGTGCCCAAAGCAAAAGCAGTTCGCAAGTGCCGGTCGGGCCGACTCCTGAGATTTTCAAATCCGAATTTCAGAACTGAAGTCTTCATTAAAGCTAAGTACCCCGTTGGGGAAACTTTTTTCTTGCTCCAGACTGATGTCAGAAAAAGTTAACAATTGTATTTCTTGTGGGAAGCAAATACCTCATAAGGATTTTCATTCTTACTGTATTCCTTGCCTAGGCCCTGACCATGACGTTGCTAGCTGTCGGTTTTGTGCTAGATTTAACCAACGCACTATTAAGCATCAGTTCGATTTTGCATTTCATTACTTTGGCTGAAGATTTAACTATGTAATGCCGTCAGAACAGCCAATGACCGGAGTTTACAAAAAACGCAAAGACAAGGAAAAGGATAGGCATCCGAGGTCCAAAACCGACGACAAGGCCTCCGTTTGGCCAGTCGCCGGTTCGCCGGTTCTCAGTGAGACGCTTTTGCAGCCCCTGACGCCCGCTACCTCAGAGCCACAGACCGCTTCTGACTCCCACGTAGAGCCAACTGGGCCTCTGGATACTCAAGGTATTGGATACACGGAAATCATTCCCTCAGATGGGTCCGGAACCGCTGAGCAAGCATCGGCTTCTGAGGGTGTCTTCAGACCCACACAGTTATATGTTAAACCAGCTTCAGCTTCAAAGACAAAGACTAAAGCAGTTCTAAAGACAAAGAAACAAGTACAGCATTCTCCTACTCAGACTTCCATGCCTAAAAAACAGATGCTTAAAATGGCCGAAGACCTAATTACTTTGATCAGGGGTTCCCATCCCCCTCCTGATAAGCGGCCTAGGCAAGAGACAGAATATGATTCTTCTGATCAGGTTTCAATTTCTTCTGATTCCTCTTCTGAACAGGGATATTCTATTCCTCCCTATGATGATTCTGATGCTGAAGAATCCATTCATTCAGCCTCTCCTCCTGAGGATTATTCTTTTGGGGAAACCCTGCATACCATGAGGGAGCATTTTCACTGGGAGAGCCAAGATTATTCAGAATCTAAGAAAAGGCTCAGAGATTTTCTGCTACTACCTCAGCACAGACCTCTTGCTATTCCACCTGTTCTAGACATTGTAGATGATGTATTTTCAGTGTCCGGCCTGTCTCCTGACTCTTTACCCCCTGTACCTGCTAAGCCAGACAGATACTACAGGGTCCCAGACTCTCATAAACTCCTATATAAAAACTCCGCTGCTGACCCAGAAAGTATATCTCAGAGTCCCAAAGGGGTCAAGGCTTCCACAGCAAAAACCCTGTCCCCTCTGATAGGGATTCTAGGGCACTGGACAGATGGGGAAAAAGTTTACACTTCTGCTTCCTTGGCTGTAAGGGCTTTAAATTGTCAGTTTCATATGCTTAAATATCAGCAATACTTAATGTCACTGCTTAAACAGAAAATGTTGACAAATTCTGAATGTTCAGAGAACAAGGAAATGCAGGATTTATTGCATGCAGCTGAACAAGTGGGAAAGCATACTTTGCAATGTAGTTATGATTCACTGGAGGCCTCTTGCAGGGCCACTGTTACAGGTTCTGTTATTAGAAGGCATGCTTGGTTAAAGGAACAGAATCTGCCTGATCATGTTAAAGCAAAATTATTAGATGCTCCATTATAGCATGATACTTTGTTTGGTGCTAAAGCAGAAGAGGTGTTGAAGAAAATGGAGGATAAAGCGAAATCCATGCAGACAGTTAAGGATTTCTTACAGGTACAGCCACCCAGATTTAGCAGGAACTGGCCTTCAAAAAATTGGTCCTTTCCAGTGACAGCCAGGCCACAAAGAGGCAGATACAGATGTCCCAAAGGCAGATCTCAGCCCCAAGGCTCATACAGGCCTAAACAGTGGGGTGCACCTACCTCCAAAAGCGGAGAAGACAAATCACAACCTTGCAGGAAACAGTCCCAATGACTTTCCTCTCCCAGATCCAAGCACTTATCTTTTGGCAGCCCCCTTAGGGGGAAAACTAGCACTTTTTTCTCCAAATTGGTAAATGATTACTCAGGACAAATAGGTCTTGAACATAGTGTCCCAGGGCTACAGGTTTCATTTTCACACCCTACTAAGGGCAAAAGGTATGCCAGACCTGCCACACAATCAATGAGCAGAGGCACAAAAGCAAATTGCATCCCTCATGGACATGAGGGCCAGTCAACAAGTACCACAGCAAGAGCAGGGGCAAGGATTTTACTCGAGACTTTTCTTGGTGCCCAGAAAGGACAAAACCTGGAGACCAATACTGGACCTGTCTATACTAAACACTTTTCTGGATGTTCCAAAATTCAAGATGTTGACTCTACAGCAGCTACTGCCCATGCTGGGCAAGAAGGCTTGGCTCGTAACTTTGGACCTAAAAGAGGCATACCTGCATGTCCCAATCAGACAATCTTGCAGAAGATACCTCAGATTCATAGCTGACTCAGTACACTACCAATTCTCTGCACTGCCCTTTGGCTTATCTACTGTGCCCAGGGTGTTCACAAAATGCCCGGCACCAGTAATTGCATTTTGCAGACAAAGAGGAATTCAAATATATCCCTACTTGGACGACTGCCTTATTCAAGCAGAGAACAAAGACATTCTTCTAGAGCATCTGGCATTTGTAAAAAGATTACTAATTTGCCTAGGGTACACAGTAAACAAAAATAAATCAAAACTAGTACCCTCTCAAGAGATAATATTCCTGGGTGCAAGCTTAAATACAACTGCCCAGATGGCTTATCTCACACCAGACAAACAAAGGCAACTGACTTCTTACATCAAAAAGTTGGCAACAAAGACCCAATTATCTGCAAGGAAAAATCCTGCAGGCCTTGGGCTTTATGGCATCCAGCATTCTACTAATTCCATATGCCAGACTGCATATGAGGAAACTACAATGGTATCTAAAAAGTTAGGCAAGTAAAAAATGTTACCAGTTCAACAGCTAAACCTTTGCTAAAAGATAAAAATCAAATAAAAGTCCAAAAAGCAAAGGTATGGCTCCAAACTTCAAAATCTGTTGAAATACGAATCCAAAATCCAAGAAGTTGATGTCAGCTCAGCTTTATTCACACAAGCGCTTTCACATATAGCTTCATCAGGTGCATAATACATGCTGATTAGAACACCTATTTATACTAACAGTATAATAAAACTAGTTAATAAAACAGAATCACAGTCATTCTGAGCAGGCATCTTCAAAATCCTTAAGCCACGAGGTATTATCTGCTCATTAGACATAATTGTAAATGAAACCTTTCATAATGAGTCCTTTTAAGCTTACATAACTCTTTTTCCAGGTTCAACAAATCACTTTTCAGTGCCAAATAATCATATTGAGAAACCCCTTCACCTTCAATTGGTGTAAAATCACTCATAAGTGGATTTTCCTTATCACAAAACCTGGATATGAATGCATCAACATTCAGTTCATGGCAGTCCATGTACTCAGCCTCTTCTACTGATTCAAATACCTCTGTAGCTTCATTTCCTGTAGCCATATTAAAGCTGTTGTTTGGTAAAGACTCAGAACAAATTAGGCAAGTAAAAAATGTTACCAGTTCAACAGCTAAACCTTTGCTAAAAGATAAAAATCAAATAAAAGTCCAAAAAGCAAAGGTATGGCTCCAAACTTCAAAATCTGTTGAAATATGAATCCAAAATCCAAGAAGTTGATGTCAGCTCAGCTTTATTCACACAAGCGCTTTCACATATAGCTTTGTCAGGTGCATAATACATGCTGATTAGAACACCTATTTATACTAACAGTTAAGCATGTTATGCAAACAGATATAAAACATGTTTTTATGTTCTCAGTACTAGCTAAAACTTTCGAGACTGTGAGAAGGGGTAATGTAAGACATAGAACTGAAGAGTTAGAAGCAGGCTGGATTATTAGATTAAGGGCCAACTGTGGGCATGGTCTAAATGACCATGTTCCTATTAAACCAACATTACAGAAAAGGTCTTTGAGGAAGTAATTATAATTATTTTAACAACATTTATTTTATATTTATGTATGTATACATGAGTATGTAATATTGTTCAATGTTTTATATAAAATTTTTTTATGACATTTTTTAGCTGCATGTTCACTTTAATTATTTGCATCTAGGTTTTGTCACATGATTAACTGTTAGTATAAATAGGTGTTCTAATCAGCATGTATTATGCACCTGATGAAGCTATATGTGAAAGCGCTTGTGTGAATAAAGCTGAGCTGACATCAACTTCTTGGATTTTGGATTCGTATTTCAACAGATTTTGAAGTTTGGAGCCATACCTTTGCTTTTTGGACTTTTATTTGGTATCTAAAAAGTGTTTGGACTCAGCATTGCCACAGTCTGGAGACAGTAATTACCCTCATTCCGTGCCTGCAGCAGGAGTTTCGATGGTGGGCACAGGTCTGTCACCACAACAAGGGTCTGTCATTCACTTTACCCACAGTCAGACAGACACTAACAACAGATGCATCAGATTATGCCTGGGGGGCCCATATGGCAGGAAAATGTATTCAGGGCACATGGCCCATAAGCCAGATGCATCTTCATATCAATCAAAAAGAGATGCTAGCTGTTCAGAATGCCCTGACAGCTTTCAAGGATCTACTTCATCCAGGACAAAAGAGTGTAATGACGCAACAGTGAATACATCAAAACATCTACATTTTATGGGGGGTACAACAACATACTTTACTACTGAAAAAGACGGACAATACTACGGTCATGTGGTACATAAACAAGCAGGGAGGCACACATTCCTACCCCCTCTGCAGACAAGCAATGACCTTGTGGGACACAGCATTGACTTATCAAGTTCACCTGCAAGCACAATTCCTGCCAGGAAAAACAAATACTCTGGCAGACGAACTAAGCAGAAACCTCATGGATCCCCATGAGTGGAAACTGGATCCACAAGTCTTCAGCATGATAACAAGGAAATGGGGATGCCCAGACATAGATCTATTTGCCTCCCCTCACAACTGCCAATTACAGAGATTTTGCACAAGGATTTATCACAAACAAGCATGGAAAGTGGATGCCCTATCCTTCAGCTGGAAAAACCTAACAGTATATGCCTTTCCTCCACTGCCTCTCCTTCCCAAGGTACTCCTAAAGGTCAGACAAGATAAGCCAAAAATGATACTGATTGCACCAGACTGGCCACACCAGCACTGGTACCCAATCCTAAAGAGCTTGTCTCAAGGTCCAGCATGGATATTGCCTCAAACTTCTCACTTGCTGACCCAACAAAACAATCAGATCCTGCACAGCCAACTCAGGACCTTAAATCTGGCAGCATGGTGGATAATGTAGCCATTCAGAACACTCCTCTTTCAAAAGCTGTTATGGATGTTATCTTGGAGGCCAGGAGGCCCAGTACCAGAAAATCTTATGCAGAAAAATGGAAGAGATTCTGTGCTTGGAACCAGGAACAAGGCATTGATACGTATGTACCAAATATTCCTCAGATTTTACAATACCTAACTGAGATGCTGGACAAAGGCCTTTCCTTTTCATCTATTAAGATTCATGCCTCTGCCATTTCAGCCTATTACAATATGGAACCACCTATCTTTTCACATCCTTTAATAAGGCAGTACCTCAGAGGGGCCAAAAACATCAGGCCTCCAAGGAGAGCACCAATACCGACATGGGACCTCAATTGTGTCTTTGAAAAACTCACACTGCCTCCTTTTCAACCAGCCTCAACAGCTGACATAAAATTCCTGTCCTGGACAACAGCTCTGCTCCTAGCAATAACCTCTGCAAGACGAGTCTCGGAGTTACAAGCACTCATGGCTGTGGAACCTTTTATCATTTTTCATCCAGACAGGGTTTCTCTGAGGACAAACCCTACATTTATGCCTAAGGTGGTGTCCAGTGTGGCCCTCAACCAAACCATTCACTTGCTTACCTTTTATCCAAACCCACAGAAAAAGGGTGAGAAAATTCTGCATACTTTGAACATACACAGACAGCTAAGCTGCTACTTGGACAGAACTAAAGCTTTCAGAAACATTGAGCAACTTTTAGTGGCATATGCTGCAGGATTACAAGGAAAGGCTATCTCAAAACAAACTATTTCTAAATGGATAGGTCATTGCATTCGTTTCTGCTATTCACAGCATGGCAAATCAGTGCCTAAGTGCATTAGGCCTCATTCTACCAGAGCAGCAGCCACTTCAGCAGCCTTCCTCAGAGGAGTACCAACCAAAGACATCTTAGAGGCTGAAACTTGGAGTTCAGTGCACACTTTTACAAAGCACTACTACTTACCTCTTTACTCTAAATCCAGAGCAGGCTTTGCCACTGCAGTTCTACAGGGCCTCATAGCCTCTCCTAATCCTATTACCTCAGCCACCCATCCTCAGCTTTGGGATTCAACCCAAGAGTAATGACTGCAACAGTGAAACACGATGAACATAATACAGTTGTGTACCTACCATAAATGTAGATGTTCGAGTGTCTTCACTGTTGCAGTCCAGGTTACCCTCCCACCGTCCCCCTTTCTTTTGCTGGGGTTTATCTGTACTTCTCTATTCTATAAAACCTATGTGGTGTATTCGCTTGTAGATGAAGGAAAATTTACTTTAGTGCATGTATGTTTATTGGCATAATATATTTAGCGTACCCTTGTGGGGACATCTGACATCTGGGGCAAGAAAAACTGAAGAAAATGGCGTCAGCTGCATCTTTTATACCCCTGGTGCACTGACGTCAGGGAAGAGGTGACAGCAACCGACGCCGGACCAGGACTTTGGAATTGAGGCCGACTGTGTGTAGCCTGCCAGCAGGATAACCCAAGAGTAATGACTGCAACAGTGAATACACTCAAACATCTACATTTATGGTAGGTACACAACTGTACTTTACTGCCCTCCATTCTGCCAGAACATAGCCAGTTTGCAGGATGAGGTTAAACAGGGATCCAAGTGGATTTGCTAGGTCATGTTGTAAGTTGTTTAAAAGGTGCCCTGGGATGTTGTCTGGTCCCATTGATGACATGTCTTTGGCTTTGGAGAGTGTCAAGATGACCTGCTCTCTTAAGATAATAGGCCAAGGAATGGTGGCAGGTATACTTTGAGATGACTGGAGGGGACAGGAGGATGAAGTTTGCTCCAAATCGGTCAGTTAGCAGTTGGCTCTTACCTCCAGTTGAATATGGGTGGTGCCATTCACAACCAGTTCAGCACATAGTTGGGTATTTCCTTTTAGATTTTGGATGTAGTTAAAGAATGCCTTGTGATTATCCTTAGCTAGGGAGGATATTTTTGCTTCATAATTAGCTTTGGAAAACTTGCCAAAAGCCATGATTTGCTTGTCTAAGCTAAAGAGGGATTTCTTCCTCTGTGGAGCCAGTTCCCCCTTGTTCTTGGACATTAGTTTCTTTTTCTTGCTGTATATCCTGTTTATACTAGGGTTCCACCAGTATTAACAATGACCTACTCCTATGTGATACATTGGCAAGTTTCAGATCCTCACCAAATCCAGTTAACTCCACTGAATAAGCAGAAATTTGTACCAGTACTCTATATCAGCATGCAAACAGCTGTATAGATGTAGCTCTACTCTGTAGGAGCAAGTGCAGGGCAAACCCCGGAAACTAAACCACGTGGTGGAACCATAATATCAAAAGATTTACAATAAAAGGAAAATAATTTTGGCCAAAAGTAAGAAGAGTAAATCACTGAATGTTAGAACCCTTGTCATGGAAATAAACAATTCAGGAGCTTAATAAAATCCAACAAAGCTAATGCAGCAATGGATTGAGTTGAGAATGAACAATGTACCCTACACTGAAGCTGAAGATAGAGCTAACCTACTGGCTGATAAATTTAACTCTAACTTTAACCCCGCTCTCCCCTCTATTTGTCGCTCAAGATATTTCTGAAACTGGCTCACATCCAGCTATCAGATAAGACCAAGACCTTAAAGTGCTCTCAAAGGCTAAAAAAACTGCATCGATAGGTCCTGACGATATCCCTGGAAGCATCCTAAATAGCATGAAGTATGATTTAGCCACACCCCTAACAACACTGTTCAGACGTATGGGTCTGTAAGTACCTGGGTCTGTGGAAGGTCCTCCAATATGCAGGTGAATGACTGTATATGTTCTTCCTTTGCTTGCTACAAAACCTGTATGGAGCCTGACATTGGTTAGCCTCATATGCAAAGCTATGGAAAGACCTATCATGGAAATAATCAGTCAGGACATATGGAAGCTCCAAACACTAAACCCATCTCTGTTTGGATTCATCAGGGCATGTCATGCTTATTCAACCTGGAAAACTTTTTTGAATAGATCACCAAAGCAATGGATGAATGCAAAGTGGTAAACACCACATAACTCTACCTGGCAAAAGCTTTTTACACAATTCTCCAGTCAGGCATAGCAGAAAAGCTAAATAAACTGGGAATAAACCCCTGTGTCACCCACTGGATAGTCAACTGGTCCACAGATAAGACACAGATAATCAGAATAGGATGAAGGTTACCTCCGCAAAGAGACCAGTCACTAGTAGAGTTGCCTAGGGTTCTCTGCTGGGACATCTCCTGTTTGGCATCTACTTTTTTGAAGTAAAAATCTTTAACAAAGGGCTCTGGCTGACTAAGTTTGCAGATGACTACAAGGTAGGAGGGATCATAGAATCCCCAAATGACTTAGCCATCCTGCAGGAAGGTTTGTCTCAAATAAATAACTGGTGTCAAAAATCATGGTCTAAAACTAAATGCCAAAAAATGCATTATTGTATCCTTTGGAAAGTTATCTACCCCAGAGAACTACCACATTACAGTTGCTATGACTGATCTACTTACATCTGTACCTTACCAAGAGGTTTTACAACTATTTTATGAAGCCATTAACCAAGTGACTGGTCTTGATAATTCACTTGTGAATTTTATTATGCAACTGATGGAAATTGTACTGCAAAACAATTTTATTAATTTTTTGGGGGGGGGGGTAAGCAGACAAAAGGTGTGGCAATGGGGGCGAGTTGCACCCTCATTTATGCCAACTTGTTATGTGGTCTTGTGAAAGGAAGTTTATTTTTTCAACTACTTTTATAGAACACTGAGAGACATATCTACATTTACTTGATGATATTTTTATTTTATGGAAAGAGACCAATTCCTGGATTATATTAACAGTGTTTCCCTGTTTTTGGAATTTACTCATATTTATGCAGACAATAGTGTTGGTTACTTAGATGTTACCTTATATAAAGATAAAGATGGAAGGGGTTTTGCATCCAAAGTGTTTAGAAAACAAACATTTTCTAACAGCTACCTGAACTTCCAGAGTCATCATCCAAGGTGCACTAAAAAGAATATATTTAACTCATTCCCTCCAGTAGAACTCTTTGGTGTGTGTACCTTTAACTCCCAGTGGGTGTGGTTTCAGCCTTTGAAAAATGACGTTATCACCTTAAAGTTCTAACAAATACTTATTTACAGAGGTGATATATCAATACAATTGTCTTTGCCATCATATATGCTTCAAGATAAAATATTCAGATACCTTGTGTGTCGCATGCTTTTGGAATTATTAATGCAAATATGAACAGGCAATATTTGACACCTAGAGGAGCAGTAGGCGGTAACTGCAGAAATGCCTGTAGGCGTCACTCAGCTGTAATGAGCAAGCAGTTCAGGATGTGAGAATGCGTTTTAATTTTTTTTAATTTTAAAATGGAATTCAATTTGCTAATACAAATGTTTTAATAAAGGGGTTACCCCTGGACCTGCTTCTTGGTATTAGTGAGGAAATTTTAGAAGGGTGGGGGATAAGATTTAAACCCCTATTAGGGGAAATCATCAACAGGGTTTAGTAATAATACTAGAGATTCAGGCACATCCCACATCCATAGTTTGGTTGTGACATTTGGTGCTGTGATCAGTAGTCACCAAGAAACATTTTTATACAGGATCGGTCGAGGCCCGGGTTAACAATGACCGCCACCAGTACTGTTAGCCTACAGGGTGCTGGGGGAAATTGGGCTACTGTTGGCCGAAGGAGGAAAAGAGGCAGAAGACATGGCTGAAGGCAGGAGGAGAGGAGAAAGGCTAGGACTGTGGTAGTCAGGGTCGGAACTTTGAATGTTGGCAGTATGACTGGTATAGGGAGAGAGCTAGATGATATGATGGTCAGAAGGAAGGTTGGTATATTGTGTGTGCAAGAGACCAGATGGAAGGGGAGTAAGGCTAGGTGCATCGGAGGTGGGTTCAAATTGTTTTATCATGGTGTGGATGGGAGGAGAAATGGTGTAGGAGTTATTCTGAAGGAACAGTATGCTGAGAGTGTTTTGGAGGTGAAAAGATTGTCTGATAGAGTGATGTTTATGAAGCTGGAAATTGATGGTGTAATGATGAATGTTGTTAGTGCGTATGCTCCACAAGTTGGGTGTGCAATGGATGAGAAAGAAAAATTTTGGAGTGAATTGGATGAAGTGGTGATGACTATACCCAAAGGTGAGAGAGTAGTGATTGGAGCAGATTTCAATGGGCATGTTGGTGAAGGGAACAGATGGGATGAGGAAGTGATGGGTAGGTATGGTGTTAAACAAAGGAATGCAGAAGGTCAGATGGTAGTGGATTTTGCGAAAAGGATGGACATGGCTCTGGTGAATACGTATTTTAACAAGAGGGAGGAGCATAGGGTGACATACAAGAGTGGAGGAAGATGCACACAGGTGGATTATATCTTATGTAGGAGTGCCAGTTTGAAGGAGATTGGAGACTGTAAAGTGGTGACTGGAGAAAGTGTCGTTAGGCAGCATAGGATAGTGGTTTGTAGGATGACTTTGGTTATCAAGAAGAGGAGGAGGAGTGTGAGGGCAGCACCAAGGATCAAGTGGTGGAAATTGAAAAAGGGTAATTGTGATGTGGAGTTCAGGGATGAATTAAGGCAGGCACTGGGTGGCAGTGAAGAGTTACCAAATAGCTGGGTAACTACAGCAGAGCTAGTAAGGCAGATGGCTAGAAAGGTGCTTGGTATCACATCTGGACAGAGGAAGGTCGACAAGGAGACATGGTGGTGGAATGAGGAAGTACAGGAGAGTATACAGAGAAAGAGGTTGGCAAAGAAGAAGTGGGATTGACAAAGAGATGAAGAAAGTAGACAGGAGTATAAGGAGATGAGGTGCATGGCAAAGAGAGAGGTGGCGAAGGCTAAGGATAAAGCATATGAAGAGTTGTATGAAAGGTTGGACACTAAGGAGGGAGAAAAGGACCTGTATCGATTGGCTAGACAGAGGGACCGAGCTAGGAAAGATGTGTAGCAGGTAAAGGTGATAAAGGATAATGAGGGAAACATACTCACAAGCGAGGAGAGTGTGTTGAGGAGATGGAAAGAGTACTTAGAGGGGTTGATGAATGAAGAGAATGAGAGGGAGAGAAGGTTGGATGATGTAGGGATAGTGAATCATGAAGTACAATGGATTAGCAAGGAGGAAGTAAGGATAGCTATGAAGAGAATGAAGAATGGAAAGGTTGTTGGCCAGATGACATACCTGTGGAAGCATGGAGGTGTTTAGGTGAAACGGCAGTGGAGTTTTTAACCAGATTGTTTAATGAAATCTTGGAAAGTGAGAGGATGCCTGAGGAATGGAGAAAAAGTGTTTTAGTACCGATTTTTAAGAATAAGGGTGATGTGCAGAGCTGTAGTAACTACAGAGGGATAAAACTGATCAGTCACAGCATGAAGTTATGGGAAAGAGTAGTGGAAGCAAGGTTAAGAAGGGACGTGATGATTAGTGATCAGCAGTATGGTTTCATGCCAGGAAACAGCACTGCATATGCAATCTTTGTTCTGAGAGTGTTGATGGAGAAGTACAGAGAATGTCAGAAGGAGTTGCATTGTGTTTTTGTAGACTTAGAGAAAGCATATGACAGGGTGCCTAGAGAGGAGTTGTGGTATTGCATGAGGAAGTCAGGAGTGTCAGAAAAGTATGTAAGAGTGGTACAGGATATGTACGATGGTAGTGTGACAGTGGTGAGGTCTGCGGTGGGAGTAATGCATGTGTTTAAGGTGGAGGTGGGGTTACATCAAGGATCAGCTCTGAGCCCTTTCTTATTTGCAATGGTGATGGACAGGTTGACAGACGAGATCAGACAGGAGTCCCCGTGGACTATGATGTTTGCAGATGACATTGTGATCTGTAGTGAGAGTAGGGAACAGGTGGAGGAGACCCTGGAGAGATGGAGATATGCTGTAGAGAGAAGAGGAATGAAGGTCAGTAGGACTAAGACAGAATATATGTGTGTGAATGAGAGGGAGGATAGAGGAATGGTGAAGATGCAAGGAGAAGAGGTGGTAAAGGTGGATGAGTTTAAATACTTGGGGTCAATAGTTCAGAGTAACGGTGAGTGTGGAAGAGAGGTGAAGAAGAGAGTACAGGCAGGATGGAGTGGGTGGAGAAGAGTGTCAGGAGTGATATGTGACAGACGAGTACCTGTAAGAATGAAAGGGAAGGTCTGCAAGAGGGTATTGAGACCAGTTATGTTATATGGGTTGGAGACAGTGGCATTGACAAAAAGGCAGGAGTTTGAGCTGGATGTGGCAGAATTAAAGATGTTAAGATTTGCACTGGGTGTGACGAGGGTGGACAGGATTAGGAATAAGTATATTAAAGGGTCAGCCCAGGTTGGAAGGTTTGGAGTCAAAGCCAGAGAGGCAAGATTACACTGGTTTGGACATGTGCTGAGGAGGGATGCTGAGTATATTGGGAAAAAGATGCTAAGGATGAAGCTACCAGGTAACAGGAAAAGAGGAAGGCCTAAGATAAGGTTTATGGATGTGGTGAGAGAGGACATGCAGGTGGTTGGTGTGACAGAGCAAGATGCAGAGGACAGTAAGAAATGGAAACAGGTGATCTGCTATGGCGACCCCTAACGGGAACAGCCAGAAGAAGACGATGATGATCAGTTCATCAAAAAGATTATCAGAAAAATTTGTTTTATCTTTGAAAGTAATGCAGAAATCCTGGAGATTCTAGGGTCAACTCCACAATTTAGTTACAGAATTAGAAGAAATTTAAAATTCTTGTTTGAACATGTGAAACTTTACAAAACACATCAGTGTAAGGGCACCAGTCATTGTGGGGCATGTAAACAATGTCATTTCTTATTGGAAGGAACTGAATTAACAATACAAAGGTTAAAGATCAACATTTTGCTTTAAAAAGGTAATTTCATCCCCAATGGGTTAATATATATCGCTATATGTCAGAAATGTGAATATTTCTATGTCGGGAAGATGGAGAGACAGTTGAGGAAATGTATATCTGAACATTTATATGCTAAATCAAGGGGTAACACTAATAATGCCCTTTTTAAGCATACTCAGTATTGGCCAGGTTTCACAAAATCCAAATTTGGGATTTTAGATATTATTCCAAGGAATCCAAGAGGTGGATTGTGGGAGATAGAATAAGAAAGAAGAGAATTAGTGTGGCGATTCAAACTCAGTGCCACAGTCCCACCGTGCCACCAGGGCTTAATGAGCATCTGTCAATTCTTTGCATCTTGAAACTCAAGGCACAGGAACTATAGGGTGTTTGGATAATAAAGGGTAGGTAAAGAACAGTATGTATTTTTAGTGCTTATCCCTCAAACATAATTCCAAGGGCAGTAGGAAGATAAAAACTTTGATTAGGGGAAGGAGAAATATAACATTCATTTACTTATTTTTAAATATCAAACACTTTTATTGTTTTTAAGAACAATAGTATTTAAAAAAATGTTGGTGCAACAATTGATTTTACTTAAGACCAAGACATGGATTTTAATTAGCATTGACAGTTTTTAAATGTTGTCTGTTTAAGAGTAAGACAGACTTATTTTATGAATAAGAATCAATCACCTGACTTTTGTTGTACTGTATTCAATATTTAAGCATGTTAATAGAAGTGTTTTCAGGTTCTGAAGAAGTTAAAAACCTCAGCTTTGGCCAGCTAAGAACTTGGTTATATTCAACTGGATGTATAAGAGAATTTAAGTACCTTTATCTGCACTTTTTTTAAAAAAAATACAGTATTTAATTTGATTTAAACTGTGAAGGAATATTTAACTCAAGTGGCAGTTATTCTGCTCTTTAGTAACTTGAACTGAAGCTAGTGTGTTATTTGCTAGTAATTACAGGTGTGGGGGCCACATTCTTTGATTTCCTGTCCTTGCCTTTTTAAGTGGTGCATTGTAAAATTTTTATTACTTAAAAACCTCAGCTTTGGCCAGCTAAGAACTTGGTTATATTCAACTGGACGTATAAGAAAATTTAAGTACCTTTATCTGCACTTTTTTTTTAAAAAATACAGTATTTAATTTGATTTAAACTGTGAAGGAATATTTAACTCAAGTGGCAGTTATTCTGCTCTTTAGTAACTTGAACTGAAGCTTGTGTGTTATTTGCTAGTAATTACAGGTGTGGGGGTAGCCACATTCTTTGATTTCCTGTCCTTGCCTTTTTAAGTGGTGCATTGTGAAATTTTTATTGCTTAAAAACCTCAGCTTTGGCCAGCTAAGCACTTGGTTATATTCAACTGGATGTATAAGAGAATTTAAGTACCTTTATCTGCACTTTTTAAAAAAAATAATACAGTATTTAATTTGATTTAAACTGTGAAGGAATATTTAACTCAAGTGGCAGTTATTCTGCTCTTTAGTAACTTGAACTGAAGCTAGTGTGTTATTTGCTAGTAATTACAGGTGTTGGGGTAGCCACATTCTTTGATTTCCTTTCCTTGCCTTTTAAGTGGTGCATTGTGAAATTTTTATTGCTTAAAACCTCAGCTTTGGCCAGCTAAGAACTTGGTTATATTCAACTGGATGTATAAGAGAATTTAAGTACCTTTATCTGCACTTTTTAAAAAAAATACAGTATTTAATTTGGTTTAAACTGTGAAGGAATATTTAACTCAAGTGGCAGTTATTCTGCTCTTTAGTAACTTGAACTGAAGCTAGTGTGTTATTTGCTAGTAATTACAGGTGTGGGGGTAGCCACATTCTTTGATTTCCTGTCCTTGCCTTTTTAAGTGGTGCATTGTGAAATTTTTATTGCTTAAAAACCTCAGCTTTGGCCAGCTAAGAACTTGGTTATATTCAACTGGACGTATAAGAGAATTTAAGTACCTTTATCTGCACTTTTTTTAAAAAAAATACAGTATTTAATTTGATTTAAACTGTGAAGGAATATTTAACTCAAGTGGCAGTTATTCTGCTCTTCAGTTATTCCCACCCACCCTCCGTGTTTTTGTTTTGGTGTTAATCTTAGTGGCCTTGAAACTGCCCGCCCCTCAGCCTGCATCTGGGCCCATCTCATTTGCTTACTCAACTGAGTGCAGTGAGATCATATTCTGATTTCAGGCACTCCTACTGTGTACAAAGAGAGCATCTGGGAAACAGACAAAAAAAAATTAAGTTTATTTCCTGCCTTTCCTGTTAAGTGGTATAGACTATTTGTAGGCTTCTGAGCCCCCAAGCCCTTCTGTGTTTGAGGGAAGCCTTCTAGCTTGCTTTTTTTTCTTATAACTAGCCAGTTTTCTAGTTTCAGCACTCAAATCTGTTTCTTTGATCTCAGCACTTGTTCAGATAAAAAAAATATATATATCTGCTTTTACTGTACTTGTGTTTCTACCTACTTCATTTTACTTTTGCATCATCTTAAAAATACTCAATTGTATTTATTACTGCTTGGTGTAACTCATTCTAAGCCTTTTGGTTTAAACACTTGGGCTTCGGACCAGTTGTTTTGCACTGAGAGGGTTTGTGGTCTGCACTGTTGTGGCAGAACAGGTAGCTTACATCCTTCTAGGTTGGGAACTGCTGATTGAGGGTTCAGTGTCTGTTATTCTAAAAGTGTATTAATTCTGGTGTAAGCACTTGGGCTTTCAGGCCAGTTATTTTACATTAAGAGGGTTCGTGGTCTGCACTCTTGTGGGAGGAGAGGCTGGACTCTGCCCTTCTGAGCTGGGAATTTCTGGTTAAAGGCTTATAGTGCATGCATATCTGAACTGCTTCTTACCAAAGTTGGTGCCTTGTTTGCTGTGGCATAGACTGGATTCGGGCCTGCTGGATCTAGCTTTGTTTGTGTAACTTGAGCACTAATCCAGACATTCTCTAAAGTATTCAATTGTATTTATTACTGCTTGGTTGTAACTTGATTAAAGTGTAGCTATCATTCTAAGTCTTTTGGATTAAGCACTTGGGCTTCAGACCAGTTGTTTTACATTAGGAAGGTTTGTGGCAAGCACTGTGGTGGCAGGACAGGTAGCTTTCATCCTTCTAAGTTGGGAACTGCTGATTGAGAGCCCAGTGTCCAAGGGTATTA
Organism: Protopterus annectens; assembly: GCF_019279795.1. Lineage (NCBI taxonomy): Eukaryota > Metazoa > Chordata > Ceratodontiformes > Protopteridae > Protopterus > Protopterus annectens. The sequence continues at coordinate 1,498,451,088 of NC_056744.1, read as the reverse complement.
GTTCTGGTTTAGGCACTTGGGCTTCAGGCCAGTTATTTTACATTAAGAAGGTTCGTGGTCTGCACTCTTGTGGGAGAAGAGGCTAGACTCTGCCCTTCTGAGCTGGAAATTTCTGGTTAAAGGTTTATAGTGCCTGAATATTTGAACTGTATCTTACTGAAATTGGTACACCTTGTTTGCTCTAGCATAGACTAGATCCAGGCCTGCTGAATCTAGCTTTGTTTATATGCTTGTTGTTTGTTTGCTTGTTATTTCCTGGAAGCTAATTCCACATAATACAGCTTCTCAGCTTCTGTGGATCACTAGTGATATCTGCATTGCTTACTGTACTAGTTCCTTGTTTCACTTGAAAGAAAGTTACTGTTTGTCGTTTTGCATTTAGTTACTTGTAGCACATTGCACTCAAGTTACCTGGCACTTGCTCACTAAAGCAATTATATAAGTCAGCACTAAAAATTAAAAGCACTACACCCTCACTCCCCACTGGCCCTTGTTTTCAATTATTAAGGAATTCCCAATATTATTCTAGCATGTCCAAAGGTCAGTTGTCAATCTCCTCTCCAGTCCAGCTGGTGAATCTGGGAATCTTGAGGCAATGTTATAACTGCCTCATGTACACAGACAACCCTCTCCTCCTCCCACATAACACAAATACTTGCGAGAGATGCAGCTATTTAGCCAAACTGGAGGCTGAGCTCTCTCAACTCAGGACTGGCAAGACCAGACAGGAGGAGAAGGCAACTACACACACCACAAAACCAGCCTCACATAATGCTACCACACAACTGAATCAAACACATAAACACACAAAGACATACTCGGAGGCTCTGAGTAAAATTTACCTAAACAGCAGAGGCCTCCAAAGCAGACGCCCAAACAACTGCTACCTCAAGACACCCCACAAGCAACACATAAACCACAAAAGCAGTGTGCAAAGCAGTCACAGCCCTTAAGGCCAAATACAACACCAAACATACTTGTCATAGGTGACTCCATAGTCAGACACACTGACGTCCCACTCACCAGGCTGAACAAGGAGAGGGTCACAGTAAGCTGCCTATCGGGCTAGAATCCGCCACATAACACAAGCACTCTGGTCACTCCACGGCAAGTACAAATATGACACAGTCATTGTCCATGCTGGTGTGAACGACCTGAGATGTACCTCCCTGGACTACATGAAAAGAGACATAGAGGAGCTCTCTGATTATGTAGCCCAGGCAGGTATGACCCTGACCCTGAGCAGTATCCTTCCTTCACCAAGAATGATGCCACAATATAGAGACAAGATGATCAGCTTTAACAATTGGCTTAATGTCTGGTGTCATTCAAAGGGGATCCAGTGTCTGTCTGCCTGGGATGACATGCTTGACAAGCCACGTTGCTTCGCAAGGGACGGCTTGCACCTGTCACCCCTGGGATTCCGGATATTGGCTAAGACTCTTGCCACCCCCATAGTGCCTTTTTTAGGCAAGGCTCAAATTCTAAACCTACCACCCTAGAAAACAAAAATGGGAAGAAACTGAGGGTAATGCTGCTCAATGCCAGAAGTCTAAATCTCAAAATGCATGCACTCGAGGCCCTTCTCAGTATGGAGAACATCGATGTCTGTTCTGTAACTGAAACCTGGTTCAAGGCTCCTGAGAGCACCCTGGCACTATTAGGTTTTACTTCATATCATGCATTCCGGCCCCAAAACCCGGACCACACCACAAAAGGAGGGGGTGTATCCATATTCATAAAGGATACCCACACCTCCAGGTTGGTGGCAACGCACGAAGCTTCAGAAACCATCCAGGTGCAACTAACCATAGGCAAAACTGCTCTACAAATTGTAGCATGCTACAGGCCACCCTCTCAAACTCAGGAACCACACACAGCCTTCCTGAAGACACTGGAGGGTATAAATGTATCTCCAAACACCATCATATTGGGTGACTTCAACTACCCAATATAGACTGGGAACATTACTCAAGCCCTAACTTTCTAGCCCAACGGTTCCTGGAGTTCATAAATTCAAATGCCATGGAACAGCTAGTCACTGTTCCCATGAGAGGAGAAAATATACTAGATCTCATTATCACAAACATGGGGACAAAATGCTCCACACCGGAAGTATATCCCTCATTGGTGAGATCTGATCATAAACTAATCTCACTGGAAATCCACATCCCGCCACCACCCCAAACAAAAAAGACCACAGTGAAGAACTTCTCTAAAGCAAACTTCACACTACTCAAGACTGGTGTGGTATCCTTCAAGGCCCCTGAGCCAGTGGAAACCACAACCAAAGGTGCGGAAGCCCTTACAAATGCCTTCTATGAACACCTCCAGGACTGCATGGATCAGGCAATCCCAAATAAAACCAAGACTCTTTCCACAAAGGGCAAACATCCAGTCTGGTGGACCCCAGCCATTAACAAACTTTACAATAAGAGGAGAAAGCTATTGCATGATAGAACAAAATCCATAAAAGGGAAGTCACCCCTGATCATTATTAGTAAAAAAATACGAGCACTCATAAAATCAACTAAGGCCAATTTTGAGAGAAAAATTGCCATGGATTCAAAGGACAATCATAAGGCCTTTTTCAGCTATGTTAGGAACCTGGGTGGAAACTCCTAGATATGCTCAGAATTAGTCCAAAATGATACAAAAATCACTGAACCCACAGACATTGCCAACATACTGGCAGACAGGTTCAGTGCAAACTTCACCCCCCTCACCCCCCTAAAGGAGAGATAACTATCCCAGCAGAGTGTAGCCTCCCAGACATCTCAAATGCACAGGTGAAAGCTGCTCTCTCTAAAGCTAAAAACACAGCATCAATGGGACCGGATGGTCCCCGGCTGTGTGCTACACGAGCTAAATGAGGAATTAAACCTGCACATAAGGCAGCTGTTTAATCTCAGCCTTACCACAGGTTACGTGCCCAAGGAGTGGCGTACAGCAGCTGTGGTCCCACTCCACAAAGGCGGTGCCTCTACGGACCCTGGTAATTACCACCCCATAAGCTTAACAAGTCTAGTCTGCAAAGCTATGGAGAGGATCATAATGGAGCTCATAAACAAAGATATAGAGGACTTGCAGACATTAGACCCGACCCAGTTTGGCTTCGTCAAGGGCAGATCATGCCTTTTGAACTTGGTCGACTTCTTCGAAACAGTCACCAAGGCCATTGATGAGGGAAAGGCAGTCCATACAGCCTACCTTGACCTTGCAAAGGCCTTCGACTCAATACCCCACTCGGGTATTGTAGAAAAACTTACCAGCTTAAATGTAAACCCATATGTCACAAGATGGGTTGCAAACTGGCTTAAGGACAGAACCCACAGGGTTAGAGTTGCTGGCACTATGTCAGACTCCAAGCCGGTCACAAGTGGTGTCCCACAGGGCTCGGTCCTTGGCCCCCTATTGTTCGGCATCTACTTCTCAGAAGTACAGGCCAACATGGGAGGACTTTGGCTGACAAAGTTTGCAGACGACTGCAAACTGGGCGCCATAGTGGAAAGTGCATCGGACACGGATATCCTTCAAAAGGGACTCACGGAAAAAGATAGCTGGTGCCAGAGCCATGGCCTGAAGTTAAACGCCAAAAAATGTATAGTCATACCCTTCGGAAAACAAGGTAACCCCAAGCTACCATATAGGTGGCAATCCACTAAGCACAGAAGAGGTTATCAGGGACCTGGGGACCCAGGTTGACAGTGGCCTTTCTTTTGACACTCACGTTGCTAAAGTGGTTAGAAAGACCTTCTACATTGCCCACCTGATCATGAAGGGATTCACAGCCAGATCTAGTGAGGTCATTGTTCCCCTGTACTCTTCACTTATCAGACCAATGATCGAGTATAATGCCCCACTCGGGATGTATCTCACCCGACATCTGCAGCAATTGGAGAGACCCCAAAAGTTCCTCACCAAAAGGATAAAGGGACTCCAAAATCTGTCATATGCTGCCAGATTGAAGAAACTCCAGCTCTGTTCAGTTGCATACCGTCTGCTCAGAGGTGACATGTGCCTGACATACAAGGCCATGTCCAACACGGAATTAATGGACATGCTCCACCTCAAAAAATCCAAATCCACCAAAACCACTAGAGCAAGCGACTTAAACCTTAGCACGGATATAAATAGGACGTGCTGGAGGGATAGATTTATCACTCAGAGACTCCCTATGCTGTGGAATAAAATCCCGATCCATGTGAGGCAGAGCACCTCGCTGGCTCTGTTCAAGAGAAATCTTGACCTGTGGATGGGAGATCGTAGGTTTATCCCGGGAATCATCTCTGTGTCACTGCTGGACAGAGGTACAACAAACGAATGGGCACAGTATTTTTTCATATAAGGGGTGGCGTAAGCCACAAAAATTTGGGCTAGGCTTATAAATGCCTTAGGGCAGATAGCCTAGTATAAACCTATGAACCTATGAACCTATGAACATTTAAGGGACTTGCCCTGGTATTGTACTATTTTTTATTTTGTCTACTTTGGAATAAAACTTTTCTTTTTTAAACCTTTCAAGTTTTTACTACTTTGTGTATAGACTTCATTTCAGCATATTGTGTCAATAATTTCCTGCTAATTTTCCACTGGAGTGGAACCTTTTGAATGGCTATTTGTACTGAGTGGCTACAGTAGCACACTGTTTGTTTTTTATTAATTTGTTATAATTTTTTAAACTGCAGATGTTTTTGTTTTATTTTTGAAGATTGGAAAATTATTATTCTTAAAATGTTTTATAATAATTTGGAACTATTCTCCCCATGCCTGTGCTGAAAATGGGCTTCTATCTAGTCAAACTTTCCTGGTAATCAAATGTCGATAAATAAATAAATATATATATATATATATATATATATATATATATATATATATAGATAGATAGATATAGATAGATATAGATATAGATAAATATATAAATAAATAAATAAAATATGTTCTAATACTCCAAGAGAATCTTTATTCCTCTACAATTTATTGCCTTCTGATTTACAGTTTGCTTTGAGTTGATCCATAAGTGCAGAAGGCTAGTAAAGACACTCCATTATGGGACAGTGGAGGAGCTTGCAACCTATACAGCCTAGGAAAGTTTTACTTTTTGGGAAACATGCAACTTGAGCATCAGTCCTGGCAATATGATGCCAAATGATTCTCCTTCATACAGACTTAGCATTATAGTACCTCACCTATACTTTGATTTTCCTAAACAGGGTAATATCACATTTCTTCCATGAAGTCAGTACTTGTGTTGGTGTTCCTTACTTACTACTACATTATGATGGCAATGTTTGCTTATTAATGACAACAGCAAATAACCATGTAAAGGTTTTGGAGATGTAATGAATATATGCTTGTGGTAAGAACACTGAAATTAACAGGGAAAGATGATTTGTTTCAGTTAACTAACATACATTTCAAATCACATTAATAATGAAATGTAATCCACAATAATTCTTTAGCAAATTAACTGTTTTATTTTTTTCCAATGCAGGAAATCAAGTCATTTACACTGAGGTATGTACAAAAACTTTGGTACGTAGTTTTGTATTTGCATCTATGAGTTTTGCTAACATGATTATTAGTACTTCATTTGTATTTTTTTTCTCCCTGGATTATTCTACAGTCTCTTAAAAGACCAGAAAGAGAGTGATGTTCCAAATATCGTTGCCCAAGAAATGAGTCTTGGGGTCTACAAATCCCCCCTGCAGTATGGAATATGGAAGGAAATGAAGACAATCCTTAATCCTGGTAAGTTAAATCATTTCTGCAAAATTAGACATAAAGAATTTCATTGAAATATCAGCATCTTTCCCTTATAGCTATCATTGTCACAATTTTAATTATTTATCTGACATTAAACATTTGCACTGTAAACTTTTTAAAACACATTACATTTAAAATCTACTGATTCTGTATATCTTGCATGTCTTTTTTAATAACATTAAGAATTTTATCCTGAAAAAGAATAAGTACTCCTTAAGGATTTACTTCCAGGCTAAATGTGTTCAGCCTCTAATTATGTCCTAACACCTTCACAGCAGCAAACTTTGGTAGGACCAGTAAGCCATTGCATTATGTCATTGTTACCTATGTAATGTGGATTCATCACTTGGGTTTTCTCTCTGTTAATACAGCCTAGTTCAGCAGGTGCATTACATTTGTTTTTACAGTGTGCTTGTCTGTGCCCACAGGTGCATTAGATAAGAAGCTGATAATTTACTGCAAGCATGTGGTCATTACTGTAAACACATGGTCATGACTTTGTCTGAGCCCATAGGTGCATTAGATAAGAAGCTGATAAATTACTGCAAGCATGTGGTCATCACTGTAAACACATGGTCATGACCTTGTCTGTGCCCACATGTGCATTAGATAAGAAGCTGATAAATTACTGCAAGCATGTGGTCATCACTGTAAACACATGGTCATGACCTTGTCTGTGCCCACATGTGCATTAGATAAGAAGCTGATAATTTACTGCAAGCATGTGGTCATTACTGTAAACACATGGTCATGACCTTGTCTGTGCCCACATGCGCATTAGATTACTAGCTGATAAATTACTGCAAGCATGTGGTCATTACTGTAAACACATGGTCATGACCTTGTCTGTGCCCACATGTGCATTAGATAAGAAGCTGATAATTTACTGCAAGCATATGGTCATTACTGTAAACACATGGTCATGACCTTGTCTGTGCCCACATGTGCATTAGATAAGAAGCTGATAAATTACTGCAAGTATGTGGTCATCACTGTAAACACATGGTCATGACCTTGTCTGTGCCCACATGTGCGTTAGATAAGAAGCTGATAAATTACTGCAAGCATGTGGTCATCACTGTAAACACATGGTCATGACCTTGTCTGTGCTCACAGGTGCGTTAGATAAGAAGCTGATAATTTACTGCAAGCATGTGGTCACTACTGTAAACATATGGTCATGACCTTGTCTGTGCCCACATGTGCATTAGATAAGAAGCTGATAATTTACTGCAAGCATGTGGGCATTACTGTAAACACATGGTCATGACCTTGTCTGTGCTCACAGGTGCGTTAGATAAGAAGCTGATAAATTACTGGAAGCATGTGGTCATCACTGTAAACACATGGTCATGACCTTGTCTGTGCCCACATGTGCATTAGATAAGAAGCTGATAAATTACTGCAAGCATGTGGTTGTGGTCATCACTGTAAACACATGGTCATGATCTTGTCTGTGCCCACATCTGCATTAGATAAGAAGCTGATAAATTACTGCAAGCATGTGGTCATTACTGTAAACACATGGTCATGACCTTGTCTGTGCCCACATGTGCATTAGATAAGAAGCTGATAAATTACTGCAAGTGTGTGGTCATTACTGTAAACACATGGTCATGACCTTGTCTGTGCTCACAGGTGCGTTATATAAGAAGCTGATAAAT
>NC_056744.1:1498238658-1498438658 GCF_019279795.1 Protopterus annectens | reverse complement strand
GAATGCTGACAATGACACCACAAATGGCCTCACAGGGTACACAGTACCTAAGCCCTAACCCATACCTAACTACATACAGTAAAGCAAACAACACACTTCACCCTTACTGAGATTGTATAACAGTGAACTCGCACATATGTGCATTTTTCTCATTTTTCACAGTCCCAAAAACAGATCAGCCAACTATGTAGTTGATCAGTGAGGAGAAACCCGTGTTTACTTACACACAGCCATATGCTTGTGTTTGTGTGAACTGTGTGCCTTTACACATGCAGTTTCACATTCATTTATCACTTTTATACTTGGGTATTGCCTGCAGTACCTGCATTACCTTTGCAGTGTGACTTTGAACAACCCAACCATTAGTGTCGATGCAAAATGTCTAGGTCTAAATTCAGATAGTAAGATGGTTCATGATGATCCATAAAAGGTATGTTTTTTCATGGACAAATCACTGAATACCACTACCACTGAAATACAAAATAAGCTTTTTGTACGGGTCAAGACCTCTTGCACTCTCCAAGTAGACAGATACCCCTCACACTAGCTTCACTGTCATACACCATAAAAGTGTAACATTAATATTCCCTGAAAGGAGTCTTCAGCAATAGCTTTTCACTAACAAAATTGTTGATTACTTGCCTGGCTCCCAGTTAAGAACACAAGAAATTGTACAATTGCTTTGCACATGACTAGAGTCATTCAGTTTAACCAGGTTGTGCATTAGGGATAGCTAATTACTCAAAGTGGTTAATACACCCTCTGGGGTGATTCACAAAAATACAGGTGCAATGCTGATGTCTGATGCTCAGAATTATGGTATGCTATAATCTTGCTTGTATACAGTCAATACTTAATACATGCATATAGCAGATGTAGCTGTTCCATGCAGCTACAACATTTCTTAACCTTGAAATATCACAGAAGTTATCATAAAATGAATTGTTCACTTACCCAGGTTATGCTGACTCCTACTGAGAGCCACACCCCTCCTCCTGACATATGTGCAGCTTTAGGGCATGGGGGCAGTGGTTCATTCATAAAGGGAGAAATGTATTAAACTGCTTTGTGGCATAGCAAACCACCTTCATTAATTATTCATGAGGGCTTCTTTTGAAGCCAGTTTTCTGAATCATAGTCTCAGATTTAACCTTTGTGTCACAGCTTAGTGTTTGCTTTCTCTGAGTTCTAGCCTGTTTTTTTTTTTGAGTCGTACCCACAGTTAGTAAGCTTTTTGAGTATATTTAAACATTCAGTCTTTTTAATGTCACAAAATAAAAAAAAATAATATTACTGCTGTGTAAAAGATAAAACAATACTTCATTATGCAGTAGACTGTTACCCTCCATATGGTCCTTTCTGTAATAACATATCAGTATCATCTTACACTGATGCAAACATTCAAAATGCACTGGTTTATGATCTTTATCAGGGCACTGACACATGATTATTTAATGTACCTATTTGTGTAATAATTAGTTGATTGCTTGATCTCTTGAGGACATTAAAGGCATGTTTTTCAGTGTGGGCAGGATTGAGCACAAATCAGTATAGAGTAATACAGTTAGTTGAAAGAACACTAACCTGATAGTTACACAGTGATCTGCTAATATTCAGCTAAATCAGCTATCTTTGTGAGAATGAGTATTACTTATCACATGGGATGGTAGAGTTACTGGTAAAGCTGTTTTATTAAAAAACTGAAAAAGAAATAACATAAATATGAAATAAGGGATATGGGGAGGCTGTACAGTTTGTCTAAAGGTATGGGATGCTAACACAAGATATAATATGGTAAGATTGATTACATCACATAATACAGGTAGCTCCTACTGGATTGGTTGGTGTTGTGAAGAAACTGAGAGCCTTGGATTTTTTTTTAATTTTTGTGATCTCTTGGAGCAGGTACCTGTGCAGTTGTAAGCTAATTGAAGACTCTGGGATGACAGTGTCTGCATAACTTGTTTTTGCTGTACCATACGATAGGTGCTGAATGAGACTAATCTTACCAGTGTAGCTTTTAGGGAAGAGAGATCTCTCCATCATCCTTCAGTGAACAGCCACACTTTGACTGGTCTACACTGATCTCTAGTGAGGCTTTCAGTCTCAGTGCAGGTCTGACATTGATACAGGAAGACTGGTGAAATCACATAACCATTTCTTTATATTTTTAACTCCAAATTTAATACTCATTTTTTGGAGACATGACATCTTCAGACTTAGTGATAACTATCTAATTTTGCCTTTGACAAGAGTACATTTTGTAAAATCTTTCAGGCAGAATATTATTATTTCCCCCTTTTGTTTTTATTGTGTAGCACTGAGAAGGAGAGGTTTAGGCTTCTGCATCCAAAGAAGCAGAAGAGAAGGTAGCAATGTTCAGGGACCACTACAAACCTGAAGTAATTAGTATAACATGGGATTGTAAGAACTGAGCCAGAAAATGAGATGGGTGTCTGCTTGGTTCAACAGTGAGTTGTGAGGCAATAATATCCTTATATCTATATATATATATATATATATATATATATATATATATATATATATATATGGTTCCCCTTTATAATCTCAAAATACTGAAATCCCGAATTTCAGTATCCCAAGACCATAAAGGCGAATCCTTAGAAAGTGCATAATCGCAAATTCGAATATCTCGAATTCACAGTTATGGCTTTATGCTATTTTATTTTTGTGTTTTCTGTGGATGGTATATGGTTTCATGTGTGGATTTTGGTGCGACTTATGGTAAGTGAGTCTTTTGTAAGGGTTTTGCATGGGAGTTTGAATGTATGTGAGTGTGTTTGTAAGTTGTAAGTGTGGGTTAGGTTAGGTAGGTGACAGTATGAGTGTGTAAGTGTTGGATGTATTGCTGTTTGTATATGTGTGTGTGTGTGTGTGTGTGTGTGTGTGTGACTGTAGAATGTCTGGGTGTGAGTTTGTGTTTTTTTTTCTGTTTGTGCAATCTCAGAGTTAGTGTATATATAAGTAGGGAGGTGTGGGGGGTGAAGGGGGGCTTGCCCCCCCCCCCTTTTTATATGTAGTGTAGGATTTGTTAGTTTATGTAGTGTGGGTTGAATGGTGTGTGTGTTGTGTGATATATGGTGTGTTTATGTTCATGATTATGTGTTTCATGGTTTTGGGTTTCGGGATTGTGAGTCGTTCACCTTTATGGTCTTGGGATACTGAAATTCGAGATTTCAGTATTTTGAGATTATAAAGGGGAATCATGTAAAATTTTTATATATACACACACACACACACACACACACACACACACACATATATATATATATATATATATATATATATATAGGAACACTTTATAATGTCAAAATACTGAAATGTCGAATTACAGTATCTCGAGACTATAAAGCAGAATGTTGAAAATAGCAAAAGTTCATAATCGTGAATTTGAATATCTCAAATTCGCTGTTATGGCCTTATGCAAGTTATGTCCAGGTTTGCGTGTTGATGGTGCACAGTGCCGTGTGTGGATCTAGGTGTTATGTCAGGTAAGTGAGTGCTTTGTTAGGGTTTTGAGTGGGAGTAAGAGTGTATGTGAGTGTGCTAATATGTATGATGTGTGTGTGAGGGACTGGAGAATGTGCGTGAGTTTGGTTTTATTTCTTGTTTGTGTGATCTCGGAGTTAGTATATATAAGTGGGGGTGTGGGGGGTGCAGAGGGGCTTGCCCCCCTGCTTATGTGTGTATGAGTTCTGTATGTCGGTAGTTTTCTTTGTTTATTTTGTGATGTGGGTATTTTGGTGTATGTGTGGTGTGATGTGTGCAGTTTGTTTGGGTTTTTGAATGTCGCAGTTTTGTGCTCGGGGTTTTGTAGAATGTCCCCGATTTTGTTTATGCAAAATCTGTTTTTATAGAAGCTTTCCAAGTCTTTCAAACCAATATTTGAAATCTGTCCCTGATTTTGGGTCTTTGTCCCATATTCCTATTTGGCTCTGTCAATGATTCTTGTAAAAGAGGTTGAGAGCTATGTTAAGTGACCACTCTAAAGAGTTTTGTCTCTCAAATTTTGCTCTAGATACAATAAGGCATTTGGATGGACTACACTCTTCTTTTTCAATCCAAATTCATAGCCACATGCAGTTTCCCAAAGGCAGTTATTCTTCAGAAAGTAGCAGTCCATTTAACATGTTGATCAATAAATCAGAAACTGCTTACCAAATATTAAGTACTGTACCCTTCACACTTTCATTTCCAGAATTATTATCTGCACAATGCAAATATGGAAGGCGTCACTAACTCCATGGATAAAAAACATACTCAGAAATGCTTAGCACTCACTGAATGATATCTTATGGGGTGTGCTAACACATACACACAGAAAAGTCAAGTGCACAAGTACAGCAGACTCATAATGATGAGTATGAATTTAACTACAGATTATATAACACAAGATAACCAAATATGAACTTCGTAACATAAAACCATTTGGATCATTTAAATGCTTCTAGTGATTTTTATATACATTTCTTTGTACGTGATCCTCATTTCAAGGATATAAATGACTGGATGGAATGGCCTTGCTGAGGAGACAATTCCACATAAATGAAGGAATGGTTGATAAAACTTTGTGTAATATGAAGATATACACTAATAAAAATAATTTCAGAGTTGAAGGGTAGAAGAGAAGAGCTTTTTGGATGGCAAGACTTTTTGAGTCCTTTGCATTTGACAGTAGACACAGCCATTAGTATTTTATGAATTGCCATTACTCAAATTCATTTCAACCACATGTTAATCTTTCTGTGTAACATCAGTCCTGAGTAAGAACTGCCATTCTAGCATTAGATGAACATGCTAAGCATTTCTGCTATGCACAAAGGTACGGTACGACAATGGGTGATGTAGTGACTACATGAGTAGATCAACAAAGGAAAGGGTCATCACCAATCCAGGAAAGAATACAGAGATACCCAATCATAAGAGCTGTGAGGAGTTTGATGATTGACAGATGATATGGAGCTTCTCAGAACAGGTAGATCTACACATCCTGTCTACAGTTATCATAGTTCCTGTGCCAACCTGTGAAAAATAACAAATAACATGAACCATTTATGGCACAGAATAGGTATATGCAACTGAAAGACATGAGGAAACAAAACTGAAAAATAACTCTAAAATAGATCTGTTGGAAATCGCATCTTACTGGAAACCTGAAATATGTGTCCATTTGTCATTATCACATACAGTGGACATGCAAGGTCTGTTCTTCGATGTAAATTACTTGAACATACGGATTCACACAGTTCCTCAGTGTGGCTCAGTAGTGATGTATTCATACCATTCTACTGCAGCAGATGTGGAAATGTGTGATGATAAATAGTTATGATGCCGTCAGCAGTTTTTACACTAGAGTTCTAAACCTGCTTCATGTATCTTAGGCAAATCATAAACATGCTGGAAGTATTGGCTTAAATATGTACCAACACTGTATCTGCTGTGGGCTACGGCACAGAAAATTCTGACCACTGTACCTATGAAGACAGCAACTGCCTTCAAGGTGGAAGAAGTTCATCATTTCAAAAGAGATGCGATATGGGCAGCTGCGGCAAATCTGGGAAACCTTGTCTGCAGTCAGGCATGGAAGTAGATGGATAGACAGATAATGTTCAGGGATGGGAATTTAAAAATAAAAGTAGTGCAGTTCTGTACAATAAAAGGGTAATTCAAGTACACACATACAGAGGGCTATTCATTCACTCAGCAATGCGCACCTGTGCTATGAATTAAATTCAACACACCCACACACCATACCTCTCAACTGTACTGTATTTCACGGTATTTACTGGTTTTGAGGTCCAAATAATGGGGTGCCATGAGTTTCGAAGTGGCCCCCTTTATTCCCAAGTTTCCCGGCTTTTTCTTGAATTTTTTTTGGCCTTTTTTTTTTTTGGTGACGTCATCATGTGCAGAGGCATGTGCAATGACATCAGCTTTACGACCAGCCTGTCGGAATTCGGCTGAGAGCTGAGTGGAGTACGTTTTGTTTATATTTTACTTGTGCAGCGCATATGTGTGTGTGTGTGTGTGTGTGTGTGTGTGTGTGCGTGTGCACTTCATACACACGTGTTGCACACTGGTTGCAGCAGCAGCCTCTCGGAAGAGTTGGAACTCAAAATAAAGAATAAATACAGTGTACAGATCAGATCCCCAGGGCCAGTATGAAGTGAAGTCTCAGTCAGAGAGTCTGTCACACAGACAGTGTTCTTTTGTTTTAAATTAAAAAGGCTCCAGCTAATATTTATTTATTTATTAGAATTAGAACAGGCACTGGCAGGCAGGAAGCAATGGTTGCAACCCCTGTGCGGCCATGTGAATAGCGAGAGACCGAGTCATCCTGTCCATCAATAATGAAGGTAAAATAAAAATAAAGACATGATTTAACAGTACAGTCAATAGTGCCATGGTTACAAGCATTTATCAAAAGTTACTCCTTAGTTCTGTCAGCATGGCCGCATGGGCAATAGACTAGTTTTTAACTTCTTTGGCTTATTGTACTAACTCCAGTAAGCCCTCTAATGAATATAAAGTAATAAAACATAGTTTTGTACATTCATTGGCTATAATAGATCTGAGCTAATTATTTATTACATATGTAAACATATATGCATGCAATGTTATATTTTGAAGACTCACTTGATTTATTGGTTTTTATGGCTCTATTTTCTAGTTTAAAAAAATATTGTATATATTTGCATTACATACATTGAGAGCTCCAATACTATAGTAACAGTTAAACATAAACATTGTGTTTATACAACAAGACAATGCTTTCTGAAGCAGTTAACAATCACAATATGTTCTTATGTTTCTGCTTTCTGAAGCAGTTAACAATCACACTAAGTCCTCGTATGTTTCTTTCAGAAGCTGATTGGATGTTGGTAGGTAAATGACTTTACAATTTTTAACTTGGAAAGGTAAAGCAGCAATCCTATACCTCTTGCCAACCAATAAAATATTTTTGATTATTTTTTATGTGCCTATTTGCTGTCTTCCAGGTACATAATTAATTTTGCTTCTTGTAAATGGGAGTTGCATAATGTATTATTTCTATCAGCTACTGAAGCCCCCACATTGGGGAATGTGGAAGGAAATCCCCCTACATAAAACATGACTTTAAAGTAAGTTGCAGTAATAGGTTACATCTGTTTTGGTGTGTGTGTGTGCACGTGTGTGTGTGTGTGTGTGTGTGTGTGTGTGTGTGTGTGTGTGTGTGTGCTGATGGGCAGAAGTATGTTATGCAGGATGTTATTAGCTCAATGAGTAAGAGTAAGACTGAATTTATTAAATAATGACAGACATTTAAGTTTCAGAGTTCATATCCCTCAGAAAATGCATGGTAAAACAAAACATTTTATTCTATTAACTTTCTAAGTTTATACAGGCACTATTTAAAATTTGCCCCTATTGAGACAAAATGGACAAATGAGTCAGACTGTTGAATTGGCCCTACAAGTGTCTTTGTAATGGTGATGTGCTGATCCGCTTACAATTCCAGCAAAGCATTCAGCGTTGCACATATGTGATGATGTAGAATGTTAGATGTTACTGTACCTGTGTAACTTGAAAGTTTTGCTTGCAGAAATACACTATATAAGACTAAGAAAATGTGTGCAGCAGTGGCAATTATTTATTTGTGTTTCTTAAATGGGTGGGTGGGCTGGTCTCTAGAAAGTGAGCAAGGAATTAAGAGCATTAATGGGATTGATTACTTTCAGAACAGTTTGTAGGATTTATTTAGATGAGTGTGCATATGAGTGTATGTACTGTATATAGTTTAATTGAGGAGTGTTTTCCCCATTGAGGATGTTGGTGTATCTCAGAGTTGGAATATAATTAGTAGGGGATGTGGGGGTGCGGAAGAGGGTCTTGCCCCCCTACAAAAACAATTGTTTTATTTATTTTTCAATCCTTTGTGGATCAATATTTTTTGAAGTCTGTCTGTTCGCATTGATGATTTTGAGACAGATGATTTGTGCTGTTGATCAGTCTCTATGTTTCTATACTTACATATAGTAATTGATCATATTTTGGTTGTCTGTTCTTCAGTTTACGTTTAAAAGTTGGTATCCCACAATTCCAATGGAGTGGGTGAGGCTGTGTAATTATGTATGCAAATTTTATGTTAATCAGCGCACAGATTTGTCCCTATTTTCATGGACCTTTGTACAGATTTTTGATGTTTCCAGGCTGAGAGGTATGCCACACACGTACATATATTCAATTGCACATTTACATAGCTGTAAACACCTGTTATGAATAAAAAGTCTGCCTAAGTTTGAGGTAGCTCAGATAGATGTGAAAAGTCCTATTGTGCTTATTTAAAAAAGAGCAGAGAAAGTTCATTGATGCTTTGGCTATGAAAAGAGCACTCTTGTCTACTGGGATTAGTTTGGTCAACAAATAATAATAAATAAATAAATAAACCTTGCATGCACACAGTTTTATATTTACCAAATGGTGCATGTTTGCAGAATGAATGAAATGCACACACACACACACACACACACACACACACACACACACACACACACACACACACACACATGAACCTAACATTTCCCTGATGTGCACAAATATCAACACATCGAACTCACAATATCGAACCACAAAAACACTGATCCCAAAGGCTCAAAACATCCACAAAAACATATGAGGGGATGTACCCACCACAATCCCTGCGACTTGTATATACAAGCTCTAAGATCGCACTTGAGTGGCAAAATAGGGCACATTTCCTAATGCCCCACTGTATCATGATCTTATAATGGCAAACAAGTACATTTTGACTAGCTAATACTTGATCTGTTGTATTGGCTATGCTATCTGTTGATGAGTTCATTATTTAACAACAGGTTCTGTGTGCCCTTATTTATTTATATATATATATATATATATATATATATATATATATATGCACACACACACACACACGCATATATATATATATATATATATATATATATATATATATATATATATATATATATATATACACACATATAATGGAATTAGTGTGTAAGGTCAATTTGGCATTACATTGACATAATTAACATCAACACAATAATGTCACATCATACATCATCAACAAGCTTCTGCTTATGTTTAGAGGTGACTTTTCAGAATGTGCAATAAAATGTTTCAGCAGCTGGCAAGCCCCCTGCTAATTGTATATACTCACTCTGTCACTGCACATTCATCAGGGGAGGAGCGTATTCCCCTTCTCTGAGGATTACCTTTTCTCACACAACTGATGACCATCTGCATTGTCAACCATACAGAGTTTGGTCATAGTCATGATAACCTATCTCATGGAACTCTTATGTGTAAACATATATAGATAGATATAGATACATAGACACATGTACCATGTACACATGACTGCACATACACCTAGCACTGCATATGTGCCAGTGAATGAAACATACACAGAATGCAAAATTATACATTCACAAGGCAGTGAACATGTAAACAAAGAGTGTATCTCACATATAAACATAGAATTACATTCACAGAATGGTGAATGCCTGCATAATGAATACAATAGATGCAGATAGGTTATATATTCATTCAGCAATGGAGACATGCACAGTGAATGAAATATACACTTGCATGCAGGATTATGCATTCAAAAAGAACCGTTAATTCTGTACACCCAATCCAAGCATGCAAATGTATAAATGAATGCACTGTGTCATGTCCCAACCCCAGCACAATATTATTTACTAAGTATTCCTCTCACTGTTCACATCTCAATTTTAACATACCTGAATCCTCCCCATCCATATCCCAAACCCTGCACAGTATCAATCCCATCTCTAACCCCATTCACAGTGTCGGATATTAGGTGATTCTCCTCCGCATGAATGGCCATGCTGCAGGAAAAATATAATTAATTGTACCCAGTCATATTCTGCTCCTCAGTACATATGCACACACACACACACATACACACACACATACACACACACACACACACACACACACACACACACACACACACACACACACACACACACGTGTGTGTTTTAGTAAGCCCTCTGCTATTTCACATCCATTCAAGCACAGTAGTCCATGCTGTGAAGAATTGCTTGTTTGTACAAGTATAAGCCTATATTTGACTCGTTTGTGGTAAAAGCTTAAGCAGTTGATTTTAATTTTGTGGAAAGTGCTATGAGCAGACACTTTCTAGGCCTGCAATACTTTTTCAATAATAATAATATTTATCATCATCATCATCATGAAGGAAGCATGTGTTTGCTGTCATATGTCTGTTTCAGTGTCTCATCAATGACTTGTATTGGCTCCATGTAGCCCCTCTAAGTTCAATGTTTACTTACTGCCAATTTGCATTGGTCATTGCCATCCTGTAAGAGAAGTGTGTGACTAACACAGCTAAACACTGAGCTATGTATACAGCCTCATTCACAAATCAGACAGCGTCAGAATGTAGGTCACTAACCTTCTGTTTTTCTAATGAGGTCTCCAAAGTAAAAATTAGTGATAAGCAAGGGATGATGATGTTCTCTCAAGAAATGGTTTGTGTCTGGATCATAGTCAGGCATTTTTATTTGGTTTCAGGTTGGTCTACAAGTAGCAGTCCCTCTGACAGAAAACTCTCCTACACACACTTGCCAGACTCTTTGATGGCTATGTGCAACACTCTTCATATATCAGATCTAAAGTAGCATTGCCTTTCATTTGGTGAGTAGCCATTGATTAGTTGTCCATTGGTGGAGACACAGTGGACCCCGGGAACTATCGCTCTGTAAGCCTGACTAGCTTGGTCTGTAAAGCTATGGAGCGCGTCATCATGGATCTCATTAACAGAGACATTGGGAACCTCCAAACACTGGACCCTACCCAGTTCGGCTTTGTTAATGGCAGATCATGCCTCCTAAACCTGGTGGACATCTTTGAGACAGTTACCAAAGTTATCGATGAGGGAAAGGTGGTACACACAACCTACTTAGACCTTGCAAAGGCCTTTGACACCATTCCCCACTCAGGTATTATAGACAAGCACACCAGCCTGAACATAAACCCCTACATCATGAGATGGGTTGCCAACTGGCTCACGGACAGAACCCACATGGTAAGAGTTGCAGGGGCTAGGTCTGACTCTAAACCAGTTACAAGTGGCATTTCCCAGGGCTCAGTCCTAGGACTTTTCCTGTTTGGCATATACTTCTCAGAGGTACAGGCAAGCACAGGAGGAATATGGCTGACCAAGTTCACAGACAACTGCAAACTAGGGGCTGTAATTGACTCTCCAACTGACACAGACATCCTCCAAAAGGGTCTCACTGAGACAGATACCTAGTGTCAAAACCATGGCCTCAAGCTAAATGCCAAAAAGTGCATAGTCATCCCCTTTGGAAAAAACAAAGTACCCACAAACTACCACATAGGTGGTAACCCCCTAAATACAGAAGAAGTAATAAGGGATCTGGGGACCCAAGTAGGTAGTAACCTCTCCTTTGATAATAACATTGCCAAAGTGGTTAGAAAATCCTTATATGTGGCCCACCTAATCACAAAAGGGTTTGCATCCAGATCGAAAGAGGTCATAGGGCCCCCCTACACATCACTCATCAGACCCTTCATAGAGTACAATGCTCCATTTGGGATGTACCTTAAAGACACCTGCAACAACTGGAAAGACCACAGAAGTACCTCACCAAGAGGATCACTGGCCTTAAGCAGATGCCCTATGCAGCTCGACTGAAGAAACTCCAGCTGTACTCGGTTGCATACCACCTACTCAGAGGTGATCTCTGCCTGACATACAAGGCCATGTCCAACCCAGAATTGAAGGACATGCTCCACCTAAAGAAAACCATATCCCCTCGAGCCACATGCTCCAGGGATCTAAACCTCACCACAACAATAAATAGGACGTGCTGGAGGGATAGATTCCTGTCCCAGAGACTTCCCATGCTCTGGAACAAGATTCCAATCTACATTAGGCAGAGCTCCTCGCTAACTCTCTTCAAGAGAAACCTTGACGAGTGGATAGGAAACAGAAAGTTTACCCCAGGGAACACTTCAGTGGCTGTGCTATACAGAGGCACAGGGAACTAATCTAAGGGGGCGGCGAAATCCAACACATTCCGGCTAGGCTTATAAATGCCTTCAGGCAGATAGCCTAGTACCTAGCTATGAACCTATGAACCTATTGGCAGAACTGCTGTTATTGGACTAATTTGAGTCTTGCTGAGGGAAAATTATAACATGCACACATGGGCAGATACACATCTTGCAGAGTATGTTTTTACAAACTAGTACTTATCTCATAACCATTTTATGAATAAAGCAGATATTTGACAAAGTATTGCCAACAGATACTGTTTGTCTAAACTTAAGTAACATTTTTGATGTGGTATGACTGATCTATATACATTTTTTGATGGATTGTGGCACTGGTTTTCCTAGAGCGATATAAGGAATTAAAACTAGACGTGAGTGTTTGTAAATATATGACTTTCTAGTTGATAATGTACTGTTTTAGAGATAGACTTATACATATGGAAAGTGTTCATGGGCAGCACAGTATAGTTATACTGAGTAGGGGTAGAATATTTCCGCCATGTCTGTGTAGGTTTATTTAGACTGACTAACTGACATTTCTGAATTAAAACACTAACACACACAAATATATATATATATATATATATATATATATATATATATATATATGGGATCTGTACAGATCCCCGATGGCACTTTCTGCCGAAGCAGAAATCACCGAACATACATAACCAAAAGTGCTGTTCACCAAAGCAGCACTTTCAGTTGTGTATGCTGGTTGTGCCATTCGCACTATGGTACGGTTAAGGGAGAATTCCTTTTTCCCCACTGTAGTGCGACCTTGGAGTGAGAATATAAAAGTAGGGGGGGTGTGGGGAGTGCAGAGATGCTTGCCCCCCCTGCATAAAAGAAGATTTAGTGTTTTTTTTTTTTTTTGAACGGACCTTAACGAAAGCACTTTTTTGGTGAAACCGCTTTCGTTAAAGTGCGTTCGGGTATTGTGGATTCGGACTATTGAACTTTCGTTCAATAGTCCTAGATCCATATATAGATATAGATATATATATATATATATATATATATATATATACTGCACATTAGCAAAAACACCCAAAGTCAACTGCTTAAATATCGATCACATTTGGCTGAATATAAGGAAGTTAACTCCGCAGTATGCATGTCCTGAGAAATGGCCTCAGAGTATGCAATTTCTAACGTTTAGATAACAAAATAAAACATCCCCTTCCTGGGGATTATCCATCTCGCACACCAGTTGATCATCTGCTTAGTCGACCATATGCAGCATATACAACTGTCAACATTACACACACTGTGTATTCATTATCACCTATATATATATATATATATATATATATATATATATATATATATATATATATATATATACATACATATGCACACACACACACACACACACACACACACACACACACACACACATATATATATATATATATATATATATATATATATGTGTGTGTGTGTGTGTGTGTGTGTGTGTGTGTGTAGGTAGGTAGGTAGATAGATATGGATATAGATGTAAATAGGCACACACAAACTTTCACATTTTGATGGAATATGAAGGGTGCAACTTAGAGGTCCATTTTGTTGCATAGGTATTTTGCATCAAATATTTATCTAGGTTATTTTTGAAAGTAATAATTTTAATACATTCTTTTAATAATACAGGTTGATTATTTTGCATACAAGTTAGACGTGTGATATGCCTCTCTTTTTTGTGTAATCTCACATGGTTGCATGTTGGCACCTTCAGCTGTCTTATCTATGTTTGGAATCCTGTTTCATCCTATCTGTCTGATTGAACTGATGGCAAATTAGCTCCTTGTCATATCTGATCTGATAGATTAGTTAGTGTTCATAGACTCAAACTTCTTCAGTGAAATTCCTGTAATACCTCTGTCCTGACTCTACCATCACATCATATTTGCCATCTTAAAGTTCAGATGTATTTGCTCAAGTAAAACCTAAGTACTCCTTTTTCATATCCCTTCTGCTGTTTACATTCTATCTTCTGTCTGTTATCTAAACTAATAATCCAAAACAAAGAATGTGTGTCCATGCAGGCTAAAAACACCAAAACTCAAAAATACTGGCTCAACCCCGTAATGCTGAAAGTTCCAAACAAATCCAAAATAAATGGACCACCAGAAGGAGTATCAAAATGAAGGTTTTAATAAATACAATAGGAAAACAGCTTGTACGTACATGTAGGTTCAAAATGAAGGTTTTAATAAATACAGTAGGAGAACAGCTTGTACGTACATGTAGGTTATGTGCTTTTGTCCTTATTGGACTTCAGCACCATTACCTCATTTGACTTGATGGTTTAAATAGTAAAACTGATTACCATATGACTTAAACAACAATGAATACATTTAAAAATGCAGTAGTCAATTAGCATGTTAAAAATACATTACCATTCAAATATAAACAATAAACTCTTAAAATAACCTCAAGGTGTACTTGAAGAATACAATAAATCATACTTTCACTCATAAAAAGTCTATACATTTCTGTGAAGCATTGCCTCAGTAGTACTTGTAATCCCAATTTTGTGGCTTTAGACTTGAGTACAGGAAGTATGGAAACTTGTTTGTTTATTCCTGGAGAACTTAAGGCATTGCCATCTGAGTTCCCTGTTTTCTAAATTGTTCCTCAGTCTCCACCTCTTATATTTGTTGGGATAACTTACAAAATACCAAAAGAAAAATGTTTATACTTAGGACATACTGAAGTGTGTTTAAACAAAGAACTGTTTAAATTTTTCTTGGAAATGTCATAGTTTTGTTTGCAAATATGTTTATGAGGACTACATTCTGTTTTCCCTAGATACAAATTGTTGTATCCAGGACATAAGGGAACATAAATTACCCCTTTCGTAGTACAATTTCCTTTAACCAACATAATCTTTTGGTCGCTGTACATATACTCATCTTCCAATAAATAGTCACATTGTCTGCAAGCTCCACATTTCAGTGCTCCAATAGTGCTGCTAAATGGGTAGTCACTTGTCGAATATTCAAATATAAATTTGAGATTCTTCCCTGTTTTGTAAGTGAATAGTGGTTGAGGATTCACTATCTGCTGTACTTTGGAGTCATTTTTAAGCAAATGCCAGTTATTGAATATATTTTTTTACATCAAGTGCAAAACTATCAAATCTCAGAATCAAGGCTTTGTTAAAACTTGGGTTAACCTCAGATGTAGGTGTTTGTGAATTGTTAATAATTCCACTAGCAATGATTGGTGCAAATTTAGTTCCCCAACCTCTTGTAACCTCAGCACATACTTCATGTATTAAATTATAAGGATAACTTCTAAGACTATACTTACTATCTTGTCGCATTCCTATATAACTAAATGTAAATTCAAGAACATTTTTGGTGCCCTAACCAATTGTTCTTAAACCACACCCTTTTTACTGGCATGTGGATGGCAGCTGCTAAAATGTAAATAGTTGTTGGAAAAAGTATCTTTTCTTTGAATGGTAGACTCCTACTTTTTTCAGAATAGAATTTTTTATACTACACACATCCAAGTAATTAACTTTGCCATTACTAATATTAAAGGTAAATTTCAGAAAACCAGTAGTGCTGTTAATACAAGTGATAAAACTAACATTCAATTGCTCCGTGTCTACCCATAAATTGAACACATCATACAAAAAAATCAGACATATAGTCTACAATAATTAGACTAAATTGAGTTCCAAACAAATTCCTTCTCCCACGTTTACATTATTAAATTAGCATATATAGTTGCTCATGATGAGCCCATGGCCACCCCTTGTATCTGCTAAAAATATTTGCCTTCGAAATAAATATAGTTATTGTTGAGAACAATTTCTACCAGATCTGTCAGAAAAACTACTATCTAAACTATTATAATAATACTTTACTTTTTTCTCTTTCTTCGTTAAAAAAAGTTTGCTCAACTCCTTCAGTAGTGCTCACAATGGTGGCCTAATGTCTCCTATTAGTTTTACCCTTAGATCTTCCATTTTATAATTTTTATTTCTCTCCTATCAGTATATTACTTGACTCAACTATTATATGTTCCGCCAATTCCATATCTGATCTACAGCAAATAACTTAATTGGCCATTACCTCTACTGAGACCTGGATGTCTAATAATCATCTATCCCTTAACCCAAACAAAACCAAACTCATGTTATTCAACCTTAAGAAGACAATCCCATTAAGCAAAACCCAATTCACAATACTTTCTCAAAGTAACACAGCTATCCTGGTTGTTACCCATACAAAACTATTAAGAGAAATTATAGACGAACACATGAAATTTGACTTACGCATACATCATAGCATCACCAAAACTTACCAAAAGCTAGGAATTCTCTATAGGCATAAACACTTTCTTAGCCCCTTTACAAAACATATCCTTGCTTCCATGTACCTACTACCCTCTGTCATATATGGTGCTCATCTACTTACTAATCTCCAATCCTCACTAAAATCTAAACTTGAGACATAACAACTAGTACATGAAAAACAGTGCAAAAAATGTCCACCAAACTATCCAATCACAGAAAAAGCACTGTGGAGATGCAGGAGTTACCACATACACAAACAAGGATACAAATACAGCTTTATTATCAGTGCACACAAAATAAAATCACTTATTATTTCATCAGTTAGGCCTTCTGGGTATTTTCTCTCTCTAAAAATTTGCTTAATATTTTCACATTCTTTCTAGTGCACATCCATACAAACAGAAGTGCAATATTGTGAAAGGACAGCTTATAAAAGCATTGAGAATGACATCAGAGGAAGGGGATTTTTTAAAGGAATGTGAAAATATTAAGCACATATTTAGAAAGAGAATACCTGAAAGGCCTAATTGATGAAATAATAAGGGATTTTAGGTTCATAGGTAGGTACTAGGCTATCTGCCCAAGGGCATTTATAAGCCTAGCCAGAGTGTGTTGGCTTTCACCACCCCATTGATTAATTAACTGATCCTCTGTCAAGCAGAGCCAATGAAGTTATCCCAGGGGTGTATTTTCTGTTACCCATCAACTCGTCAAGGTTTCTCTTGAAGAGTGTTAGTGAGGGGCTCTGCCTGATGTAATTTGGAATTTTGTTTCAAAGCATGGGGAGTCCCTGTGACAGGAATTTATCCCTCCAGCATGTTCTATTTATTGTTGTGGTGAGGTTTAACTCATTAGAGCGCGTGGCTCGCAGTGACTTGGATTTCTTTAGGTGGAGCATGTCCATCAATTCTGAGTTGGACATGGCTTTGTAAGTCAGGCAGAGATCACCTCTGAGTAAGCGATATGCCACTGAGTACAGCCGGAGTTTTTTCAATCGGGCTGCATAGGACATATGTTTGAGACCAGTAATCCTCTTGGTGAGGTACTTTTGTGGTCTTTCCAGCTGTTGGAAGTGTCTTGTGAGGTACATCCCAAATGGGGCATTGTACTCTATGATGGGTCTAATGAGTGATGAGTAGTGGGGCACTATAACCTCTTTATTTCTAGATGCGAACCCTTTAGTAATTAGATGGGCCACATAGGAGGATTTCCTAACTACTTTGGCAATATGATTGTCAAAGGAGAGATTACTATCTACCTGGGTCCCCAGATCTCTTATTACCTCTTCTGTATTAAGGGGGCTGCCACCTATGTGGTAATTTGTGGGTGTTTTGTTTTTCCCAAATGGAATGACTATGCATTTTTTGGCATTTAGCTTGAGGCCATGACTTTGACACCAGGTGTCTGTCTCAGTAAGGCCCTTTTGGAGGATGTCTGTGTCATCTGGAGAGTCAATCATGGCTCCCAGTTTGCAGTCATCAGTGAACTTGTTAGCCATAGTCCTCCTGTGTTTGCTTGTACTTCTGAGAAGTATATGCCGAACAGTAGGGGTCCCAGGACTGAGCCTTGCGGGACACCACTTGTGACTGGTTTAGAGTCGGACCTGGAGCCTGCTATTCTTACCATGTGAGTTCTGTCTGTAAGCCAGTTGGCAACCCATCTTGTGACATAGGGGTTTATGTTCAGGCTGGTGAGTTTTTCTGTAATACCCGAGTGGGGAATGGTGTCAAAAGCCTTGATGAGGACAAGGTAGGCTGTGTGAACCACCTTTCCCTCGTCTATGGCCTTGGTGACTGTCTCAAAGAAGTCAACCAGGTTTAGTAGGCATGATCTGCCCTTAACAAAGCCAAACTGGGTTGTGTCAAGTATTTGGAGGTTCCCAATGTCTTTGTTAATGAGTTCCATAATGATGCGCTCCATAGCCTTGCAGACCAGGCCAGTCAGGCTTATGGGGTGATAGTTACCAGGGTCAGTTGTGGCCCCTCCTTTGTGGAGAGGAATAACCATTGCTGTGCGCCATTCTATGGGCACATAGCCTGTGAAGAGGCTGAGGTTGACCAGCATGTTTAGGTGGGGGGGTTAGTTCATTCTGTAGTTCATGCAAGACGCAGCCTGGAACACCATCTGGTCCCATTGACGCTGTGTTTTTGGCTTTTGAAAGGGCTGTTTTCACCTGTGCGTCTGTGATTTTTGGGACACTACACTTTTCTGGTATTGTTGTGGGGCCATTTGGAGGTGAGAGGGGGCCATTTGGAGGTGAGAGGGGGGTGAAGTTTGCACTGAATCTATCTGCCAGGATGTTGCAATATCAATAGGTTCAGTATATTTTGTGCTATTTTGCACTAGTTCAGTGCATATCCGCGAGTTGCCACTTAGATTCTTAACATAGCCAAACAAGGCTTTGTGGTTTTCTTTTGAATCCTTGGCTATTTTTCTTTCAAAGTTAGCCTTGGATGATTTCATGAGAGAACTCAGTTTCTTACTGATACTGATTTATTTTGTGTGTACCGATAGTAAAGCTGTATTTGTATCCCATTTGTGTACGTGGTAAGTCCTGCATCTCCACAGTGCTCTAAACTTGAGACATGTTATAACAAAATCACCAAATTTTCCACTAATGCCAAACACTCTGCCCATTACTGCACTGCTCTTGACTCTCTAAACTGACTAGAACTACTACACTACCTGTCCTACCTGTAACTAACTACTGCACACAAAATAATCTATAAGCCATCAGACTGTCCTGCTCTTAGCTTGATATTTAGTTACTACCATCCTAGTAGGCCTCTCAGATCCAAAAATCATCACCTTTTGCTGGAACAATAAAAAACCTACCAGCAGGCCAGCTTTTATACTTTTCTGTACTCTAAAATTGGAATACCCTACCATTAACTTTTAGGACTACGCAGAATCCTGCCTCTTTCAAGACTTCTCTGAAACACTCCCTATATTCTTTCTGGAATTGCACCTGCTCCTTGTATCCTACTCTCAAAACCTAACTGCATTTGCTTATTGCTGATACTGATGCTTAATTTGTACTTTGTAATTATGCCAGGCAAAAGTCTCACTATTCTAATGCCGGAAACATATATGTTGTTTCAATCTCTTTACCTTTGTTGTTCTTTATTTTGTCAATTTGTTATTTTACCAGTAATTTTACCAATTGTCAAATATATTACCTTTGTTGTATATATACTCTTGAAATTTTACTAATTTTATATAATTACACCCTTATGTTCTTGTTATTGTGGAGCTTTTCTCCGTAGGCCTTCATTGGCTATGGGCTTATAATGGCCCAGTGGACTACCCGGTAAACAAATGCAAAATAAATAAATAAATAAATAAATATTAGACTATTGCTTAGGCAGTTGTTTTAAAGTATCTGAAAATAATTTCGTATTAAAAAAATGTTAATTTAAAGCTTTTTTGTTAGTGCCTGTGTGCCTTGTACAGGACTATGGTGAAGAGCTATAAGAAATACATAGATGCATACATATATATATATATGGGTTCATATGAGATAAACGACACGTTGTTCCATCGACAGCCGGTAGATGGACGTCAATTAACAAAGCGACAAAAAACAACGAAAACTAACATAAACGAAACTCACTCAACCGACAAGTCTAAACTACATACTAGCACTAAACAACACATACCTGCAAAGTACAATCACTACCAGAGAAACACATACACAACTACATACATACTCGCGCTGCTACCTATGATATACACCTCATACACTCCACACCACAACAACAATAATTAAAAAACAAAACAAATCCCCACTCCAAACACCACACACACACAACACAAGCAAACCAAACTCCTACCAAAGCAACACTAAACCTGACATACACACCTATCGACAACCCTGACCCAAACCCTAACCCTAAGGTCCGCTCTTGCACACTCACCTAACCGGCCTAACTCACTTAACCCACTAACCCAAAAGATATCACTACTACACACTTACCCGACCAGGCCTAACCCTAACTCACTTAACCCACCCCATCCCCACAGACCGTGAACATCACACTTACTCGCACCCTAACGTCCATCACTACTGCATACATACATCCCTTACACATTTCGCTTACCTCCGCGTCGGTGTCGGTTGACTGACTTTCATTGATTTAAGTTTTCGTTCCTTTGACGTTTCCGCGTCGGTGTCGGTTAACTGACGTTCGTTGATTTAAGTTTTCGTTCCTTTGACGTTTCGGTTACTTGACGTCCATCTACCGGCTGTCGATGGAACAACGTGTCGTTTATCTCATAGGAACCCATATATATATATATATATATATATATATATATATATATATATATATATATATATATAGATACATACATACAAATATTTCAAGCATGGGTATTAATGCCCTTCTAGCTTGCCAGTTTACCAAAAACACTTGTTCCCATAATAATTGTCCAGGCTGTTCTTAAAAATATCTCAACTAGTACTTGCTTTAATTTCAATTTGGCAATCTATTCCATGCATCAACTACTTTGTCAGAGAACCAATTAGTACACTTCTCATTCCTATAGAATCGTCTACATAGGTTGTCTGATGATTCTCTAGTACTTTTTTGATAATCCTAAACATTCCCAGAGGTAGTTGTTTCTAAATGCTTTATATATCTGAATAAGATCTCCTCTTAGATATCTATAAGAGACAGTGTACAAGTCCAGATATTTTAGTCTTTCATAATAACTAAAATTTTCACATCCATGGATGCTGTTGGTATATTTCTGCTGTACTCTTTCCAGTTTACTCATGCTTGTTTTCTTATAGGGTTTCCATATTGTTATTCCATACTCAAGTTTGGGTCTAATGTAACTAACAAACAATGACTTCATCATTTTTAATTTCCTAGACTTTATAAATCTTTTCATATAACCTATAGTTCTATAACTATCATTAACCAATTGGTTGATATGACTAGAAAAACTCATAGCTGGATCTATCCATATACCTAGGTTCTTAAATGAGTCTACAGTTTCAATTACTGTGTGCTGTATTAAATATTCACCTTTCAGTTTACTTCTCCCAAATCTCATATGCTTAGTTTTTGATGTATTTATATAAGCATATTATTCTCCTGTGCCCAAATGGTCAATTTAGTCAAGTTATTTTGCAGGATGTCTTATCTGTAACACGTCATCAGTTTACCCAATTTCAGATCATCTGCATGTAGACTGTAGAACACCTCAGATGAAAAAGTTAGCTCTGAAAGCTACACTCTAAACAAGTAAAGGCCTACAACACAGCCCTGTGGGACACCCTGACTATAACCAAGAACTTCACCTGTCCAGTTCCTGTATGATACTTGTCATGCCCTGTTTCGTAAGCCATGCAGCTATCCATCTTATCAAGAGTGCATCAATACCTAGTTGTACTAATTTATTGATCAGTGTTTTGAGTATGACTCTGTCAAATGCTGAAGTTAAATCTATATAAATCACATTACAGCACATTTTTTCATTCATAGTTGTTATTATACTGTTATAGAACATCATGTTATAGGTGATAATAGATCTGTTTTCAACATAGGCATGCTGATATATGGTTTCAAGTCCCAGGCTATCCAGTTCTGACAATAACTTATTCAATATTACCTTCTCCATTACTGTTTCCACAACATGAAAGTAGACTTAAGGGTCTGTATGACTCTGTGTTTGTCCTACTCCCCTTTCCCTTAAAGACAGGTTTAATAAGTGCATGTCTCTAATCTTGAGGCCTCTCCCCATATTTGTATGACCTAGTGAATAATAGATATAATGGTACCATAAGTTCTTGCTGAAGTGTTCTCAGGTTATTGTTACTAATTCCGTCTCCTCCCTGTGTTTTGTTTGGATCCAGTTTGTACCGTTCTTCAATATAATCTAATTTCATTCCAGTATCTGAGGTTACCTGGATGTCACTAGGACAATTTATCACCACTTTTGTGGAGCCAAACTGTTCTGCATAAGATTTTGTAAATATATCTATACTCTGTTGTGTCTGAGAATAAATTTTAGAATCTGCACACAGTTTAGCAATTTGTATGTGTTTACTCCTTCCACGTCTTATGTATATATAAAAAGGGTTTCTATTATACTCAATATATTTATATACATTTTCTTCAAAATTTTCTTGATCTTGTCTCACAGTATGCTTGATCTGTTTGTCCAGCTTGTTTATTTAAATTTCAAAGTTGTAGTTCAACCTATCTTTCACTTCTTATACTTTTTGTCTCTCACCTTAATTAGGTATCTTTTTCTTAAGAAAATATATCTGCCTGACGTTGTATGCCTAGATCCTGATGTTAAACATTTTTTTGTTTTTTTTTGCACTCAAATAATTTCTCTTTCAAAACTTTCCACATTCCATCTGCAGTTTTTCCACTGAACACCTCACTACAGTTAGTTTTTTTGCTTCTATATAATCTGTAATTAACCTTCTGTGCATTGGTTTGAATTTCGGTTTGGCAGAATTATCTAGCAACAAATTAACCTTTATAACCCCATGATCACTGCACATCAACGGTGGTAAAACTTGACTTGAAGTAACAGTAATTTCTTTAGGAACACAAACAATATCTAGTATGTTCCATCCCCTGGTAGTTGGTTTTACAATCTAAAGCAATTGTTGTTCCTGAATATACATTGTGAATAATTTCCTTACTAATGTTGTTGAATCAATATTATTCCAGTCTGTTTCTGGTAAATTTAAGACCCCAACTAATATTATTCTTCCCTACTGTGTTTCATTCAAGAAATGTATGAATTCCTCTAGGTCATCTGCACTTGACTTTGGTGGTCTATACACTCCAACAATTGTTATATGTTCCATGGTTTTCTTTATTGTCACAATTACATAGTCTGTAGTATTGGTGTTATCACTGAACATGTAATAATCACAGGTCTCATAACTATCTTTAATACCAGTCATAACACCTCCACCTGATTTTTTTGTTAGAATGTCTGTTACAATAAAAACAATAATACCCTGACAGAACTGGTTTCCAGTCATTGTTCTTTAACCATTTTCACAAACAATAACATCAATCTTGTGGGAACATAGCAAATTTTCCAGTAGAAAAACTGTATTATTAATGCTCCTAGCATTAACAATCATCAGAGATGCATCAAATGTTGCTATCTGTGAACTGTTAAATTTTCAACCTGGCAAAAATCCTGCCTAGTGTTTGTCAAATATTGCAAAATATCTGCTGCAAAAATTCTCTTCCCTGATCTTGACAAAGGTACACCATCCTGTTTGAACATGTGTGCCCAAAAGTAGGCTTTGATGCTGTACACATTTCCATTTTTTTAAAACAGGACATTTTTATCCATAAAGGTATTTACCCAAAAATTATTTTTATTCATGGTGACCAGAAAATCCTTTCTATATGTGATTTGTGAAAAATGTGTCCTAACACCAGTACAAGCTAGCTATACTCTCTAAGAGGGCTGTCAATTTCCTACTAACAGTCAGAGTCTCCTTGCAGATGAGATCATTTGTACCGACATGAATAAAAACAGATCAGTACTTCCTTACATTAAGGTGTTTCAAGACTTGTCTCTGCAGATATAAGTATCAGTTTCTTTAATAACAGAATCTCCATTTACAAGAATATCTTTGCTGACCAGCTCTGAAATATTTCAGGCATGGGCAATTATGCTATTCTAGCCAGCCAATTTACCATATCAGTAATTCCCACAATAAGTGTCATGGTTTTCTTAAAACTATCTAAACTAGTACTTGCTTTAATGTAATTTGATAGTCTTTTCCATGCATCAGCTACTCTCTCAGAGAACCAAATAATACACTTCTCATTGCTATAGAATCTTCTACATTGGTTTGTCTGATGATTCTCTGCAACTTTTTGATAACCACAAACATTCCCAGAAGTAGTTGTCTCTAAATGCCCTATATACCTGAATAAGGTCTCCTCTTAAATATCTTTATGAGACACTGTACAAGTTCAGATAGTTTAGTCTTTCATAATAACATAAAATTTCACATTCATGAATGCCCTTGGTTTATTTCTGCTGAGCTCTTTCCAATTCACTCATGCTTGTTTTTTCAAAAAGTTTCCATATTGTTATTCCATACTCATGTTTGGGTCTAGTGTAACTATCAAACATATATTTCATCATTTCTGATTTCCTACACTTTATAAATCTTTTTATACAACCTATAATTCTATAAATATCATTAACCAATAGTGGTGACAAGTCTGAAAAATGTAAAGACAAAGAGAAAGGTGAGAGTGGGAGGGAGGGGGCTAGAAAAAGAAGACAGGATGATGTCAGCCCTAGTTCAGTTCTGAACTTTCTTAGACAGGAACCTCTACATTCACTGACAACAACGGCATTGATTGCTTCCTCTACCTCTCCATTCATGGCCCATTCAGAGCTAATGTTGACTCATGGCAAGTTTCCAAAGAAGATTATTAGCAGACATTTATCTTTGAAAGAATTTTGTAGAATTCATGGTCTCTTGCTAGTTATCTACATAAAATTTTTGGTCTACTAGATCCTTTCAAATCGCCTCAGAACTGGACTGTTACCAAATGATGAGAGCTTCCCTGAAGGCTTAGATTGAGATGGGTGTCATCGTATCTCCCTCTGTTTCTAAGGTAAATCAAGTTGGCCCTCTATCCCCTGTACCAGCTCCTTCCTTGGCCCCAGTCTTAGTACCACTGAGTGGCTTTGCAGCTGTTAGCTTTGCTGAAGCTTGTATGCTTAGTACCAGTCAATGATCCTTTACTGATATCAACTACTGTTCATCTGACTCTCTCGCCTTGAGGCCTTTAATGTCAGAGGAGTCTTAGAGTTGACTGCATGATGCTGGGATTTCAGCATCATCCTCAGCACTGACTCATTTTGTGCATCACTTGGTATTGGAGTCCTCAGCATTTGATGCATTAGCACTAATCTTCAGCTCTGAACTGTCTAGGTGTTCGACATCAACTCTACCATCTTCAGTATTGCTTATTTCCACTTCAGGAGGGATGGAAAGTTTCCCAATTCAGGGGTCCCCATTACTTGTAGACTCTATATATCAGCTTTCAGTGTGATCAGTAGGATGATTGCCTCCTCCTCCTGTTCCTCAAGAAGGGTTGCAGAGCATCCATTGACATCATCTCCACCCACTGACAGCAAAAACATCAGACCTTGCGCCTTCTCTTTAAACATTGGTCAGACAAAGCAGAATTAAAAAAAAGCCTCAAAGAGCCACCCCAGGCCAAAACTGTGTCTTATGGGGATTTAGATCAGCCACTTCTGGATATTCTGGAGGAATAAAACATTCAAAAGGAGGCACCGGATCTCTACTACTGAGTCTTTGACCTCAGTACTGACTTGGATGATCAAAAGGGTTCTCATTTCACTTGGGAAAATGTCAGCTTTGCCTTAATTCTTGAATTAATGCACCATAGATGATCTTGGCCCACCAACTCACTTTCTCTGAATATCAAGCTGTTGTTTGAGGCCTTCCAGACTCTAACCTCTGCCTACTGAGTGATACCTCTTGTGGGCCATCTTATAGATTTGGTTGCTAGGACAGCATGGCAGGAACACAACTCTAATGAGGCTATACCCAGCAAGCCAGACAAGATGTTTCTCCCTCTTAAGCATGTGCAGCACTGGAGCATGGGTCATCTGGTTGACTCCATTATTATAGCACTAGTCACAATTAAAGAGCTGTCAGAAGATACAGCAGCTGTCATTCATGATTCAGGAAGTATAGAGCAATGGACACAATTTTGTCCTGAGGGTATTAAAGTATATCACACATGAACTGATTCTGAAGAAACTTTGCAGAGCAGGCTTTGAATTCCTTAAGAAGACCAGAAACTCCTGAGTCAAGGAAATAAAAAAAAGAAAGACTCAAGTGACTATCATGTTGAACATTCCTACCCTATTTGTGTAGCTGATTCACAATCTTTTTAATAGAATGGCAGGAGCAGTGGTCATTGGTGTTACTGTGCGGCATCATACTTGGCTCTGCCTGAGCAACTTCATAAAAAACTTAAAGATGAAAGATGACCTTCACCAATGCCCATTATGATGGTTGCTCTTTATTTAGACCCCAGGTGAAAGGAAAACTACAGAAGAGGGAGCAGTAGGGCAAGACATTGTTTGTCACAGGTGTCCATTTTGGGACCCCCCCAGTGATCCTGTAACTATAATCAGAAGAGGTTCAAGTATTTACAGTTTAAGAAATCTTAGCGGCAGCTCTTTGACTCCTGTTCTGACAGTGGTGGCCATTTCAGAGGTGGCCCATATAAAGGATAACACCCTAGAGGCAGAGGAGGTCTGCAGAGACAGGGATTCAGAGGTTTCTTTGGTAAACAGCCCCAATATCCATGAAAGCCTGCTTAACTGCTCCCCTATGATTAGATATTTCAGTCAACTGCAAAGATTTATAACTTTAACCTACTCAGACCATAATATTCATACGCTGCCATCTGGAAACAACAAATTGCATATTGAGGCTACATTCACATAAGCTTCACTCCCTATTTAATGTGATCCAAAGTGTACTAAATCATCACTTAGCTTCATCTTCCTTAGTTCTGAGGGGCTATGTCTAATGACACCATAATTTCTGATAGTCCCCCCATACTTGTTTCTTCTTGGGAATGTCAGTGGATGCTAAGTGTTCAGTGATGCCAACAGTCATATTCTTTCAATACTACCATATGTCTCATTCAAATTTGCAAGCAGCATCTGAACTGGTGACTAGTATCAGCAGATCTGTCTGTGGGGAGACCTTTCAGCCTTCTAACCCCAACAGTGACAGTTACCAGGGGCACCTTCTTTCTGACATGGTGTGCATTATGAGTGGAGAATGGCCGAAAGATCATGGACATACACAGATGCCAGACTTCACATCAACATCTTGGAAAAGGGGGCAGTTTTGCTAGCATTGCAGGCACTCTAGAATCTCCTTCCTCTGGAAATGATCTCCATATAGTCAGACACTATGTCAGTAGTGTGCCACATAAACCATCAGCAAGGAACTAGATCTTACTCCCTTTGCAGACAGGCCATGAGAATGTGGCAACAGGAAATAGTTTTGCATCACTTTCTGATAGCAGTGCACATTCCAGGAAAAATCAGCTGTCTAGTAGACACACTAGGCAGATACATTCTAATGCCTCATGAGTGGTCGCTAAATCCTTCAGAAGTAGAACTCATCTTCAGCTGATGGGGCCAGCCTTGCAGCAGTCTTTCTGCCTCCATGTCCAACAGCAAATGCAGAAACAGCTACTTTGTCCAATCAGTCCAAAGGAGAGTCACACATGGAGGCTCTAGTTTGTCAGTGCTCACTCAGACTCTTTAATGACTTTTTCTCAAATTCCAATAATTACCAAAACTCCTATAGGAAACCTCCATGTGCAAAACCCCTGTCATCCACATTTCTCCATTTTAGCACAGTTAAATCTGGCTCTCCCTTTTCAGGCCTCATTTACTTTGCTTCCACATTCCCAGCTGAATCTTCTCTTTGCCTAACTGATAGTTTTCCCCATTTCCACTGATGTCAAAATATCCTTTTTTTTTTTTTTTTTTCAAAAAAAAATTTTTATTGGCAATTTTGTTTTACTACAATAAGAACCAAACAAGTTATAACAAGATAAATAAAATACACAGCACAAAATTTCAACAAGCAACCCCACAAGCTGTCAGAAAAACATAATATAACAGTAATTAAATAGTACTAAATATTAGAATTAAAACAACAAACCACTGAATTAAATCAAGAAGAAATAAGGAGAAGTGTATTAACTTTGGAGCAAATTTTTAGATAAAGGGCATTCTTCTTAGGACTCTTACTAATAAATTTGTGAGCAGCCATGTATGTAAATACCAATGATTTAAAGTTATTCCAACAAAGCTTAGTACGATCCATCCAATTTCTAGAGATGTACAGTTTCATGAGAGAACATAAAAAGACCAAAACATGGGTATCAACTAAAGAAAGAGTACACATAGGTATGTGAAGGATGGCTAGTTCCCAACAAAGGGTTGATTTGTGGTATCCCATTTTTTGAAGACGGACCTTTAACGAAGTCCAAAGTTTATGAGTATGATAACAGGACCAAAAGATATGAAATAAGTCAGCATAGGGTGCTGAGCAGCAGGAGCAAGAAGGAGATTTATTGGTGTCAATTTTTGCTAGTCTAGCCGGAGTAAAATATGTATTATTGTTAATCATCAATTGTGTGTAAAAAAGATTCTTAAATGGGGAGAAATTAATAGTGTTTTTTATAGACAAAAGCTTCTGATCATGTGAAAGAAGAGGGTGATAACTATTCCAATAGTTTGAAAAAAGACATGGACTATTATTTATCAT
The DNA here is from genome assembly GCF_019279795.1 of Protopterus annectens. Lineage (NCBI taxonomy): Eukaryota > Metazoa > Chordata > Ceratodontiformes > Protopteridae > Protopterus > Protopterus annectens. Next base: position 1,498,409,886 of record NC_056744.1, on the reverse strand, counting down.
AGATGATATAAGTTTATATGAATTAGAAACCATTTTCTTGGGTAGAGTAAGATTATGCAAAACAGATTCTAATAAGGATATATTTTGTCCATTATCAAAAAGGTGTATAAATTTATACTTAATAATATCTCTCAATTGTCTGATTATCGATAAATATTTTTTATTTATCTTCAATATCACACATAGGTTAGAAAATGATTCATTATTATGTTTAAGTAAATCCCAGACCACAAAGCTTTTAATTTCCGGGAATTTAGAAAGATTAACAGGAAGATTATTAATTGTAATATTAGGATTTAGATGTAAGGGTTGAAGTAAGGGAAGGGTTTTATCCAAATTTATAAGTTTCATTAAGTTTTGAAAAATAATAATCTTATGTTTTAAATTATTTGAGAGTTTGAGATTTTTAAAGGAATCTTTTACGAGAAAAGGGAGGGCCTCCGGATTCAAATTCAGACTTATAACATGTTGAAACCATATTTTAGACCATAAGGGATAAGAATTATAATCCACTAACTTAAATTTGGAGATACATAATAACCTACTTGCCGAAATGATGAAGTAGTATAATTGAAAATTTGGCAGTCCCAGTCCTCCACCCGATTTGGGAATAGTTAGTTTATTATATGCAATTCTCACAGATTTTGGATACCAGATAAATTTAGATAAATCCCTACAAATTTTAGTCAAAAAAGACTTTGGTATTACCTGATCTACAGAGTTGAATTGAAAGAGAATTTTAGGTAGAATATTCATTTTAATTATAGCAGCTTTAGACAAGAGAGATAATTTCAACTTCTGCCACCTAAGAATATCAAGAGTTATTTTGGACCATGATTTAAGGAGATTATTTTGAAATGTAGATGAAACATTATGATTAAAGGAAATCCCTAAATATTTAATATCGAAAGTAATTTTAAAGGAAGACAAGGGAAAATAACTTGGATTATACCCTGAGGATTTATAGGAAAATGTGAGATTTCTGAAAATTGACTTGATAATCTGAAGCTTTAGAAAAGATCTCAATGGAGGATTCAATCTTATGAAGATCAGTGTTAGGAAGTTGAAAGTAAATAATTAAATCATCAGCAAAAGCTGACAAAGGAACTATAGTATTCATTACTCTAGGAATCACATGTACTGTATTTGATTTTATATAAAGAAATAGGGGTTCAATGAATACATTAAAAAGGAAAGGAGATAGCGGACAACCCTGTCTAGTACCATTAGTTATTCGTATTGGTTTTGATAAAATTTTGTTTATCCACAAGCAAGTCGAGGAGTTATTATATAAAACTTTAATCATATCTATGAAAGAAGGGGGAATATTGAAATATGATAAGGAAAGAAAAAGAAACATCCAGTTAACCCTATCAAAAGCCTTCAATGCATCTAATATCAAGGCATAAATTGGATTTTTGTCTTTTTTCAGAATATGCATTAATGAATCTAAAGTTAAGGTATTATCCCAAGTATGTTTACCTGACATAAAGCCTGATTGTTCCTTGGATATTATAGAAGGAAGAATTTTCCTAAGCCTATTTGCTAAAAGAGAGGCGAAAATTTTAATGTCAATATTAATCAAAGAAATGGGGCGATAATTGTGCGGATCTGATTTATCCTTTTGATTTTTTAAAATTAAAATCGTTTTCGAAGTATTCCAATGAAGATCTGAGATACCATGTTTTATTACATAATTATATACTTTTAATAATATAGAAGAAATCAATAAGTTATAAGTTTTAAAGAATTCAGCTGTAAATCCGTCAGGACCAGGTGATTTCCCTGCCTTAAGATTCGAGATAGCTTCTTGAATTTCTTGTAGGCTTATAGGAGCTGAAAGCAAGTCACCTTGACTTTTACTTATGGAGGGAAATTTAATAGAATTAAGAAACTCAATCACATCTTTATGCGTAGTACTACTTGTATTTCCATTAGAATATATGTCAGAAAAAAGGTTAGAAAAAAGTTGTATTATTTCCTGGTCAGAGTTATAAATCTTATTATTAAGGTGTAGCCGAGAAATCTTAGGAGGTTCTTGATTGTTTCTAATTAATTTTGCAAGAAATTTAGATGGAGTTTGTGCCCATTCAGAGTAGGTTGCAATCATCCTTTGTTCAAAAATAGTTAGGTTCTGTTTATGTAGTTGAAGTAATTGGAATTGTAAGTCATTTATTAAATTATCTCTATTGGGATCTACATTTATTTCTTGTTGTTTCACTAGTTCGAGAAGTTTATTTGTAAGCTCCATTTCTTTGTCTTTATATTTCCTTTTAAGAAAGGAGGCTTTATTAATTAAAATACCTCTCATATAAGCTTTACAGGCTGCCCATTGTATATCTAAGGGTATATCAGAACTATCCAGATTAAGAGTAAGATTAGATAGTATTTCATTAATTTCCTGAATAATGTCTTTATTACAAAGTAAATTATTATTGAGTGTCCAAATATTATATTTAGAGGGGGAATTTTTTTGAATAGGGTTAATATTTATTGAAATCTTAGAGTGATCAGAGATGGATCTCGGATCCAAGAATAGAACAATATCAAAGTGTGTAAGAAATTCGAGATTAAAAGAAGTCCAATCTTGACCAAGATTTGGAGCATTTTGAATAATAAGTGTATAACTCCTCTTTCGTTATCTGGTCCTTCAAAGAAACAGGGTCAGTAAGACTAAGGTCAAACATCAAATCCTCCAAGGCAGAGGAGGATTGGGTATTGTACCAATAATAGGAGGATTTATTAGAACGATCTACAATAGGATCAATAACAGCATTCCAATCACCCCAGCTATAATATAATGGTCTTTAAAGGTTGCTAAAATATTATGAATTTCTGCAATAAAAATATATTGCTGAGAACACGGGCCATATAAATTAAAAAATAGAATAGGTTTATTAATATTAGGAAATTGAGATGTGAAAAAACACCATCTACCATTAACATCAGACCTTGTATTTAGTATGGTACCCTGGAAAGATTTTTAATAATTATCGCTACTCCTCTAGCACTAGAACTATTACCTGAAGAAATAATAAGTTTCACCCATTTCTTTTCTCTTACTCCTGCCCAATCCCTATCATACAAATGTGTTTCTTGAAGGAAACATATATTAGCATATGATTTAAAAATCAAGTGACAGATAAGCGCCCTTTTAGACTTATTTTGCAACCCTCCAATATTCCACGAATCTATATATAAAGTCATAATACAATAAGCTTAGTAGGCCTAGTATACACCTATTTTAGAAGAAAGGAAAAGCCTAACAAAAAAAAATAAAGACGGTAACTTTGTAAAAACCAAAAGCGCTCATTTTTATTCGTAAATACATAGCTTACTTTTATTTTCAATCTTCTCCTATATTTTCCATACTTTCCTTTATCTATAATCACAAAATGACAGTGGCAAGAATAGAAAAGGGACAAAGAAAAAAACAAAATATGACAGCAGAGAAAATCCTTCCATACCTCCCCAGTGCCTACCCACCCCACAAAACTAATGGAAGGAAATAATATATAATACATCTGTGAAGCTTTTGAAATGCTAGCAAAATAATTCTTGTTATAACTAAAGAAAGAATAAAAATTAAGTAACAAACAAATACTCCAACAATATGTACATATATACATCACACAATGTTTCCAAGACACAGCCATGTTAGAACCCATAAACCAACACCCACGAGATCATATTCAGAACAATGAAATTAGCCATAAATAAAAGGAAAAGTGAAATTAGCTTAACTAACTATAACCTATAGATATGCGATTTTTCAGAAAAAAAATTAAAACTAAAAAAAAATATTATTTATAAAATGTAAACATTTTTATGGTACATACCTAGAATAACTTTAAGATTATATTTTAAATTTTAAGATTATATTTTAGTGCGTATTCAACAACACTAGTAAAAATTAAAAATTTAAGATAAAAAATCGACATATAAACAGACTGGACATAATACATGCACATACTGAACAAAGTTGCAAATACCCCAAGCAAAAACTGTGAGAAGCATTTATATCTTAACTGAGTCATGTAAACCAGACCCCACCGCATGTATTAAGGCATACATTAACAAGTAATACAGTAGATATATATTAAATTATACCACCATTTCTTAAATAACTACAGAATAAAGTCCAGAACAATGAACTGTCATTGTAGGAAACCTCATGAAGTGAGAACCTCGTGAAGCGAAGCGTATCAGCATCTCAGCGACAGAATCATAAGCAGAAGTTCCACCTTTTACAGTTAAATTAGAGCCAGAATTCTCACGCAATTCCACACGTAGAAAATGTATCCACCATTTCTTAAATAACTAGAGAATGAAGTCCAGAACAATGAACTGTCACTGTAGGAAACTACATGCAGTGAGAACCGCATGAAGCAAAGCATATCAGCATCTCAGCGACAGAATCATCAGCAGTAGTTCCGCCTTTTACAGTTAAATGAGAGCGAGAATTCTCACGCATCTCCACACGAAGGAAATGTATCAGGAAAATAATCTCCAGAACTAATCATGACACCATTAACAGTCACCAATTCCGGAACACCATGTTGTTTACTGGCATCTGAGAAATCATACAGTCATCCAACGCCTATTCGAGTTTTCTCACTTTATAGTTCAAGTTAACAAAGAAATCATGCCACACCAAAACCAGTGTTAAACCAACAGCAAGGCTTACTTACTTTGTTTGTATATTTGCCAAAAGATAAATCTTGACAGCCTAGATAAATAGTCCTTGAACAACCACTCATGTTGAACAAATGATTACTCGCATAAAACACTTGCATATATCAGCACTTGTAAACGAACAGCATTTCACCACAGCGCAATTGTAAGGCAAACTAAAAGTTAACCAAATACATTTTTATAACACTGGATAAGAATTGAAGGCTTTAATAAAAGCATCTTTAGCTTCAGACGGTGTACTCGCTGAATATTTAGTCTCTTTATATGTAAATAAAAGGACACTCGGGTATCTCATCTGAAACCTTATATTTCTTTTAATTAAATCAGCACAAAAGGGAGCTAACCTCTGCCTATTCAATTTTATTTGGTGTGGCAAGTCTTGAGTAAAAGTAATTTTATGACTGTTCCATACCAATATTTTTGCTTTCTTGCTGACTGTAGAATATTTTGAACATCCTGAAAGTTCAATAGTTTGGTATAGATGATGCAGGGATTTGTGAATCCTGTCTACGCCTAATGGCTCTATGTGCCCTCTCAATTATTATTTTATCAGCTGTAGAACTCGGACCCAAAAGTGCACTGAAAATCTGACCACAAATTAAAATAAGGTTTTGGTTATCATATGTTTCAGGTAGCCCCTAATAATAATATTATTACGGCTTCGCTTCAAGATCTGTTAGTTTAGTTTGTAATTCCTCAATAAGCACAGAATTATTTTTGTTGCATCAGACACTTGACTAATTTTAAAGTCATTATTTTGTGTTTTTTGCTCTAGCGTGTCCATTCTTTGTACTAACTGGTTAATAGATTTAGTAAGACCAGACATTTGGTCAGATATAACCTGGATAGCATCATGAATTGGTTGAAGCGCTATTTTCAGATCGTCGATGTGAAGATTCGGTTCAGTTTTTGTCTTCGCATTTGTTTTATTATTTGAAGAACTACTCTCCACAACTGTTTTTGAAGTTCTCAACCTTTTACAAGTGTTATCTTTCTCAGGGGAAAGAATTGAGGAGATTTTTGCCTTGGTACTCTGGGCATCCATATTCTCCGCACTTTCTGTCATACTTGGATACCGATGTACAGAACAGAGGTAAGGAGCGCCAACTGCTAGAAGCGCGAATCCTGTCAGGCACCAAATTTTCACACAGGCCACTCGAATATTCGTACTCCTTATCCCAGACACTGGTTAAAGGTAAAAAATACAATTTTTACCAGAGAACAGACCACCAAACGACTTCAGGTATATTATATTAGCCTCTTATATCAGCGAGTAATAATTACTACCATTAAGAAACAGTTAAGGCTACATAAAATAAAAAATTAACGGTAGGAGCTCGTGGTTAGGGTGCTAACTAGCCGACCACCATCTTGGAATCTGATGTCAAAATATCCTGCCCTTTCCCACTTTGTGGATCAGACTATGTCAGCATATCAGAAATAATCCATGCATAAAATCTTTAAAAGTAAGTGGAAACATTTCTCTGTATGGGCCAGTCAACAAGGCTTAGATTCATTCTCAGACCCAGCTCCAGCTGTACTCCAGTTCTTATCTATTTCATTTGATGCCAGCTCTAGTTATTCCACTATCAAAGTTCAACTGGAATCTCCATCCAATTTCCAGAATGGATTTCATTCATGTCCAGCAAAACAAAAAGTTGTACAAGACTTTTTTAAAAGGGGGTTTTCTCTTACAACCTTCTATCAAGGATCCTAAACCTCTTTGGGACTAAAACCTTGTACAAGAATTCTTAACACACACACACACACACACACACACACACACACACACACACACACACACACACACACACACACACACACACACATACATTTTGACCAGCTGTTCACTGCAAATCTAAAATTCCTTTCTTGGAAGTCCCTGTTCTTGTTAGTAGTAGTCATTATATCAGATAAGTGAATATCAGAACTAAAAGCCCCATATTTGATTCCATCTTATTTCATTTTCCACAGACAGAATTTCTCTAAGAACTAATCTGTCTTTCATTCCTAAAATAGCAACAGACATAAACCTAAATAAACTGATTCATCTACCAGTATTCTTTAATGTTCAGATGGTTGTAGGACTGCATAACCTTTGCATATTCTTGTAGAAATAAGACCTTATCCCTCCAGACCTAAAGCTTATTCCACTAGATCAGTTTCTGCTTCAACACCCTTTTACAGAAACTCAGTAAACAACATTTGTGCTGCAGCAACGTTGTCTAGACTAACACTATAAATTGAATATAATAACCAGATCCAAAGTCTCCTTCACAGCTTCTCTTCTTAAACATATCTTGTCATCATACCACCATGGAAAATGGGTAGGTTTTGATTCTGTTCCTTCTTTCAAATCAGATGTACAGGATGAAATAGGATATGGATGACTATATACTTACCATAATGCTGGAACCTGCCCCATTATGCATACTTCCCACCTTCTGTTAACTAAATTGTTATACCCTCTCATACGGAACTAGTAGGCCTCCTTAAAGCTCTTCTGTCCTTCAGATGATTTCTTTCTGGTTTTGTGACTTGCATACCTGCACATCCTTCTCTGGATAAATTGCAAACTTAATCCAAGTGTAGACTCAGGACATGAGCATTATGGGAATTTGACAGATCTCAAGGCTGGTGGGTCAGATCCGACAAGTGGCTCAATTCCCCTCAGTGAAATTGGATAGACTAATGTTGAAAAGGATCCAGTTTTATGATAAGTACATCACTTCCATTTATCAAACAAGACTGGGCCTATCCTCTTGAATACAAAACTGGAGTTTCTCCATAACTAGTCTACATACCATGAGGGAGTAAATCACTTTTAATGTTTCATAATATCTTTGATTTTGTAATCCTTGAATCTACCTTGTCGTGAATCTGTCACTTTCTAAAGCTGCATCAGTTGTGCTGTACTTGAGAAGTGTGCAGGTCAGCATAGTGAACAGAAGACAGATTACTTAACTGAAGCAGCTAGAAATTCCTTTAAATGTCAAGTGGATCACATCATAATCTTTGTAACCACTGTGACAGTGCTATGTTCAGAAGTGAAACTGTAGTCTAACATTGTCCCTTGACTTCTTATTATATTGTTTGTTGCTATTTTTGTGTGTTTGTGTATCTGGTTTGTAATCGTATGCATTGTACTTCCTCCTGAAGCAGAAGAATCATTAATTCATTTTAATGATAGACAGACAAGGGAATCTATCCTGCCAAAATTCTAGTGCAGAACCATCTACTGGTATTCAAAGATTCATAAATATTCCAAGAGCACTCAGTATCATGTCTATTTATGCTTTGCTTGTACCCTTCCATATGGACACAGCTCCTTTCTCCATGAGGGTCATACCATTCAGACCTGGAATAAATATGAGGACACCATCCAGTTATCTAATTTATGTTTAAAGGAAGATAGTGATTTGCACTGCTTAGTATTTAGAGGACATTTATTTCAGTGTTTTGGCAGGCATTGGGATATAAACCTCACCTACATTATATATTTTTAGCAGCTGTTGAAGATTTAGGTACCTGATTATAGTGTTTGTGGAGATAATATTTATTTTTTATTTTACATTTGTTGACCGGACTAGTCTAGCTGGATACATTTCCATTTTCAGTAGAGGCCCGGGGAGAAAAGCTTCACACAAATTTTAACAAAAATAGTAAAAAAAAAAAATATAGAAGCAAATGGACAAATCATCATAGATGAAAAGACAAATAATAAAAAATATAGTATCCAATAACAGGTATACACATGAAGAGAAACACATTTCTAAGACTAACATTATTAGCTGTAATAACATCAAGAACAAAGCACAAAACAGAGAGCAAAATTGATTTATAATATTATAGAACTAAATCTTAGTAACAAAAGGAGAAAGAGAAACACTATAGTAGGAGAGGAGGAAGGGAAGCAATTTAAGAAAAGAGAAGGAAAAGTTAAAAAAAAGAATGGATGAGAGAGATTAACATCGGGGAAAGAAGAAACAAAAAACTCTAAAAGGAGATAGACTGAAGCAGACTCAGAAAAGAGAGAGAAAGTAAAGTAGTAGGAAAGCGCAGAAGAGGTAAAAGATTTGTCAGGTTTTGTACAGGAACAGAGCCAGTGGCTTTGGAAGTAATCTTTGACTTTATGTTTAAAGAGAGGCAGAGATGTGGTAAGTGGTATATCGCTAGGAAGCAGATTCCAGTTCCTTCCTACAGTATTATTGAATAGAGAGTCACCAGCAGAATTATTAGTCTTTGTTATAGTAGCCATAAGTTTACTGGAAGAGCGAAGGGAGTTTAGGTTGTTATAAGGGATTAAAAGTTTAGAAAGTATAGGGGTTTTATTGGGTTGGTATAGAATTTTATGGGCAATAGTGAGTTGAGGGATTAACAAAAGGTTTTGTAGTTCTAGCCAGCCTAGAAGTTTCAGGTTAATACAGTGATGAGTTCTAAAAGGGTTACTAGTGGCAAAACGGGCAATGTTGTTGTAGCAAGTAGCCAGTTTGTTAAGGTTGGCTTTCCTAAGGTTAGTAAAAATTGGTGAGGCATAAAGAAGAGTTGACAAAAGATGGGAGTGGGCAATCTTGGCTCTGGAAGATGAGGTTAGGAAAGGTTTAATTCTATATAGGCTTTCTATTTTTCTATTGACTGTTTTAATGGTGTTGTTGATATGCTGATCAAAGGAGAGGTTGTTATCAATTGTTATTCCTAATAGTTTTGTTGTTGGATCAGGAGTAATGAGAGTGGCATTATTTGAGGAGATGGTGAAGTCCAAGGGAGTGGACCGTGTGCTAGGAGAGAAAAAGGAGAAGTTTACTTGTTTTGGCATTGAGGAGGAGGTTGCGTCTGGTGAACCAAGTTTCTACTATGTTGAAGACATTTTGAGTAATAGATGAAAGTTCATTAGGAGATGAAGCAGAGCAGATAAGGGTGGAGTCATCTGCATATTGAATGCAGGTTACTTGAGGGATTGCTAAGTGGAGATCATTGATAAACAGGGAGAAGAGAAGAGGTCCTAGAATGGAGACCTGAGGTACACCGATGGAAAGGGGTATGAGTGAGGAAATTTGGTTTTCCCAATGAACTGCTTGTTGTCTATTGCTGAGGTAGGATGTAAACCAGTTAATGGCAAGATTATCAAAGGAGAGGGATGTAAGAGTGTTAATTAAAATGGTGTGGTTGACCATATCAAAAGCTTTAGAGAGGTCGATGAAGAGAGCGGATGAGAGAAGGTTGTCGTTGCAGTTCCTATTGATAGTATCTACAAATGATAGGAGAGCAGTGATAGTACTGTGATGTGGTCTAAAACTGTGCTGACAATTTGCTATTATGTTGTTTTGAGAGAGATACTGTAAAAGTTGTTGGTGAATACATTTTTCCATTATTTTTGCTAAAGGAGAAAGGAGGACAATTGGTCTGTAGTTTGAGTACTCAATGGAATTCCCACCTTTATGTAATGGGATAATATGGGATATTTTCCAGATGTCTGGGATGGTTCCCTCTTGGATTGTCCTGTTTATAAGTATAGATACTGGATATGCAATTTCTTTGGCAGCTTTTTGGAGAAAAAGTGAAGGGAGCTTGTCAGCAGAAGGGGTACAAGGCTTCAGTTTGTGAATAAGTCTAGAGATGAAAGAGGTAGGAATAGGTTGTATTTTAAAGTTATTTGAAGAGTGTCTTTGGTTTATAGGTAGGCAGGAGTTATTAGTGCTAAGTTGTCTAGCTAGTGATAGAATAGTGTCAGTAAAAAAAGAGTTGAAAGCATTTGCGGTGAGGTGGGGAGTGTCTGGGTCAGCATTGAGGGGTGGGAGTTTTGGATGTTCCTGGGGAAAGGAGTCTATTAACAGATGACCAAAACTGTTTGGGATTGTTATAATGAGTTTGTTGAAGTTTACAATAGAAGGTTTTTTTGTCAGTAATTATTGCTTTTTTAGTTGAGTTTCTAAGTTGGCGGAAATGAAGATCGAGGGAATTTCTATGGCATCTCCATTTGGCCCAGACTTTATTTCTGGAGAGAATTAGCTTTTTAGTTTCTTTAGAGAGCCATGGGGCAATATTGGGTTTCATTCTGATGGTGCATTCAGGAGCATGTTTGTCGAGAATGGATAAAAAAGTGGTATTAAAGTATGATACTGCATTTTCAAGAGGAAGAGATTTTAAGGGGCTCCAGTTGCATTTGCTGAGTTCATTTTGAAATAGGTCTATATTAAAATGTTTAGTAGAGCGTATTTTTTGAATGTTGGGGAGGTTTGGGAAATCAGTCTTTTCTCTAGTGATATAGGTTAAAGAATGATCACTTATATCATCAGGCAGGGTTCCTGCTTTGTAGGCCTGTTTAACTTTGTTTATGAGTATCCAGTCTAAAATACTCTCTTTATTGTTAGGCTTGTTGATTCTAGTGGTTGAAGTAATAGTCTGGGTCAAACCATATAGGTTCATATGAGAGGAGGGATTATCTGCATTGATAGTGTTCCAGTCAACATTGATGTCACCTAGAATTATAGTTTCTTGGGGGTAAGTAGTAGATACCCAGCTAAGAAAGTGTTCTAGTATGGGAATATTGTTTCCTGGTGGTAAGTAGATGCAGATAATGTAGAGGGATTTCTTGGTGTTTATCTGGAGTTTTGTGATGATGGCTTCTACTTTGCAATCTGTGGTAAGATAAGCTGGAACAGTAGAGATATTAAGATGATTCTTAAAAAGAATTGCTACTCCACCACCTTTACGTTTTGGTCGGTCAAGTCTTAGCCGGTCGGTCTTAGTCGGTCACAGCCTTGGGGTATGATCTCAGTGTCTTTTGTATCTGGTTTGAGCCAGGTCTCTGAGAGGCAGAGAATGTCAAAAGAATGGATATCTAGGAGGGCATGTAATTGAGCTATTTTGTTATTTATACTATGAATGTTAAGGTGTCCTATAAGGAGGGAGTCATTGATTTTAGGTCTATTAGTTTTGGGAGAGGGATAAGTTGGCCCAGGATTTGGGTGGATGTCTCCATCTTGTAATGTAGGAAGATTTGGTTTGGTTATTAAATGGTTCTTTAGAAAGATTTGTAGTTTTAGTTTCTTATTGGTAGGATGGACATACGTAAGGAGGGAGAGTCTATGGTATTTAGGTAAGAGATGGTTGGGGTTAAAAGTAATGTTGGAGTGTAAAATGGGAGAAGTATGTGTGAGAGTTGACGTGTGTTTGTTGGGATAGATGGAGTGGACAGAAAGAAGGCTTTCAAAGAAGGTAAGAAGGTATGGAGAGAACAGGATGGTAAGGAGTGAAATTGTAAGTGTGAGCATAGTAAGGAAGTTGGGAGGCATAATTAGAGAGTATTAGAGTAGGAGTTAAGGAAGGCACTAGAAGTGGATAAGATAGGGGAAAGGCTATAAAACCTATAGGAGAGGGAGGAGTGGAAGAGTGTCAGTAAGAGGTAGTCGGAGGGTACAAAAGGGTAGTGTAAGAGGAAAAATAAAAAATAAATATTAAGTAGAATCCAAGCCAAGCCAAGTATAGAGCTGTGAGGTCAGATATAAGGGAGGGATATTGGATGGAAAGGGGTATGAGGGAAGGGGGTGGTAAGGGGTGTGGTTAACAGAGGAGTGGGAAAGAGCAGGGTTAAGATATTGGAGGGAATAAGTAGGGGGTGTGTTCAGAGAGGTATAAGAGTAGGACCCCTGGGGGTGGGTGGGAATTGTGGGTAGGGAGGGGAGCGGAGTGAGCCTGCAGGGCGAACGGAGCAGGAAGAAACAACCGAAGAAGAGAGAAGGAGAGGAAACAATCAGAAATGGAGGTAAGTGAGGTCAGAAAGGTATAAGAAAAACAGGAAAAGGTAGTGAGAAGACCAAGTACTTCTGAAAGAAGATAGGTCGAAGGGCTAAGTCAATGATTAAGCATAGAGTGGGAAATAGAGGAGGAAAAGAAGGTAGAAGTGTAGAGGGAGAACTAGGGAAGGTAACTGGGTAAAGTAAAACAATAAGAAGAGAGATCCAGGGAGAAAAGGAAAGTAGTCAAGGAGAAGAGTGCAACAATCTTAAAAAGGGTTAAGGTAAGAGGTAAGAAGAGGAAGGGTGAAAAGAATCAGTGGAGAGTAAAGACCGCCATCTAGTGGCCAGAGCTAGTATTAAATCTGTAGAGAGATCTTTGCAGTAAGGAGAAGAGAAAAGGATGATAGAAAAATGGTATTGAGAAGGAAGGATTATTAAGAAAAGCAAAATAGATAGGGGGCTGCAGAGGCACAGGTGGAGACAGTGGAGTACAGCAGTGGTAGAAACTAGAGGGAAGGGGGATATGGCTGCTGGCAAAAACTGACAGTTAATCTAGTATACCTTAAGGGTGTGTAAGATTAAAATATGCAAATAAAATAGAATAGAATTACTATGAGACATACAAAATATATTCTGAGGCTTTTAGTCCAGAAATAGACCTGTGGAGAAACCGAAGCACAATCAGGTCTCTAATGGCATGGTAAGAGACTGAGTTCTCCCCCAAAAGTCTATAAGACACTGAATAAATGGGTAGAGCTTTCAGCCTATCTTAGTTGTTCTGGGATTTTTGTCCTGTGATATTTATAGTTAGGAACCTTTAGGATCCATCCATCATTCATTATGTTTAGTGAGCTACATCACAAAGGGGCATTGTACTGAATAATTGGGTCTATATTGAATCAGTGAATGCTTAAAAAAGTGAATGCTGATTAATCAACCCTATGTAAGCGAAAGCTTGCAATCCCGAACACTCGGAACAGCTATGTTTTCCCCAGGGAAAAAAAAAATCGCTGTTCCACAAAAAAAAAAAAAAAATCTTTAAACAGTATATAATGTGGGGGACTTCACCCCCCACACCCCCTCACTTAAATATACCAACTCAGAGATCGCACCACAGTGGAGGAAATGGCAAACTGCTGAAACCAGCCCGGTGATTTTTGTCCCCTGGGAAAAAAAATCAATGTTCCGGGTGTTCGGGATTGTAAGCTTTTGCTTACATAGGGTCGATGAATCAGCATTCGCTTTTTTAAGTGTTCGCTGATTCAATATAGACCCAAATAATTGGCCTGATCAGTAATGAATGTAAGGGAGTGATTACCTGATTAGACCTTGATGGTATTCCATCAGCAATTAGTTGAGCTAAATAAAAGAATTTCCTAACAACTGTTGTCACATGGTGGTCAAATGAAGGGGAGCTAGCAACCCATGACCAAGTTCCCTTCCTGACTATGTCTTTGTTTCATAGTGGTAGGTTGTCTATACATTATGAAGAGGGAAGTGATGATATTACACAATGTAGCATTTAGTTGCAGTTGTCTGCAAACTTTGGTTGCCAGAGGTCTTGGCTCTCTGTTTGGAGATTTGAGAAGGAAATATCAATAGGAGTGGTCTCAACACTGAACCCTGAAGGTCACCACTGGCCCCTTTTATAGTTGTACTGTGTGGGTTCTATTTTTCTGTCAGTTTGCTATTCAGCTTACCACATATAGATCAATTTTTGAAGCATTTAACTTGTGTATCATGTCAGCACAGGCAATGGTGTCAAAGGCCTTGACCATGTCAAGATAAACCACATTATTTATTAATTTATCTGTTTATCTATCTTTTGTTGGTTGGGATAGTCTCACTAGGCCTCTTTTCAGGAGAGACCTGAGCTACTATTTATACTATGGTGGAAATTTGGCCAGGGCGTCAGAGAATTTTCCCTACTCTTTAGGAGAGTGCTTGTTCTATTCTTAGAGTTGTGACAGCTGGGAGAACAGTACTCAAGGAGACCCAAGATGGCAGACAGCACAGAGGCATACTTTGGTGCAATGTTTGAAGCTCTACAAGATTGTGAAGAGCTGTTTCAGCAGAATTTGTCTGTTTCATCTGAAGCAAAAATACAAAACAATGATGGATGTGTCATTATAACCCTGGAGGGCTGCAGGATGATATTTTTAGTGGATTGTTGTTTCAGAGCAAGATGGAGGGTGGAAATCATGTTTCCTGGGATGAAATTATAGAGAAAAATTGAGTTGGGGAATCAGAAGCTATTTTGAAAAAAGATCGACAGACAAAGAAATCATTTACCAAGACTGTTAAAGAAAATGCCGGGGAAGTGATGAGAGACAAATGGAAAAGGAAAGGAAATGTAACAGTCAACTGAAATTTATGGTGAGAATTCAGAACAAAGATGCAAAAGAAATCGACTGGTATGACATTTGCAATAATTTAATTGTCCCATTGGGAGTGAAGGCTGAGGAGTAAAATCTTTAATTCTTATTCATAAATATACATTTTGTGACATTTATGTTCTCAAATGTTTTGGGGGGGTTAGTATTAGAAGAAAAAGAACTCTAAACCATGGAAATCTTATGTAGTTAAAACATTTCACAGAGAAACAAAAATGAAAATGTATATTCAGTTTTGAGCTGTAGCTGAAAAAGAGACTTTAAAGAGACAAACTGTCCAAAGAAATCATGGACATTAGCAAAGTCTATAACTGTGGCTTATGGACTGCGGGATGAGACTCTCATATTGTACTGAAAATGAAGATACTAGAAAGTTGTTTGAAATATTCACCATCAAAGAGTGTAAAGTGCATCTGCCCCCATGTTAGTGAATGCAGTGCTCTTGAAATGGGAAATTGATATTATGTTCAAAATTTGTTACATTAAGAACTGCAAATGTTAATGTAATTTTTTGGATGATATTTTTTGGATTTGGACCAGGACTCAAGACCAGCTATATCAGTTCATTGTAAAACTAGAGCTGTCAACAGAGTTTCTGAGATTTACAACTCATGTTGAACAAGAGACTATACATTTTCTAGATGTGGAAATCAAAAAGAAAGCTGATGGTTTCTTTACTACATCTATTTATCAAAAAACAACTTTTTGTAATGCTTTGTTACATTTTAAAAGCAACCATCCATTTCATCAAAAGAAAGGAATAATAAAGAGACAGTTTATTAGAGTTTCAAGACTGACATCTGCTGATAATGAGTGTTCCAAACAGTTTGATATACTAAAGGGTATGTTTTTGGATCGTGGATACCCTGAACTGTTAATAAACACTTTTTATGCATAGATATGGTTGGGTAGATCTGACGGATGTGTTCTTTTTTTTTTTTTTTAAACAAGTTTATTGTTTTTAACATACAAAATAAATATCATAACAATTTTATACAAGTAATTAAAATAGAAATGGTTATACATTCAATAAAATAACCAAAGTATTTACAAAGACATCCACTACAATCAAATCAATTAATTAAACTAAAATACCATGCTATTGAAGTTAAGATTTTTTTAACAAATTTTGTAAAGTATCCCATATAATATAATAAGATGTTTTTCTAGTAGTTCTTGATTTTATTGTCATCAATTCCATATGGCACACTACAGTCATAACATTTTTAAATTCATTAAAAGAAGGAGGTGTATGTGAAATCCAATTTCTGCTTATTATTTTTCTAGCCACTGCTAGAATATACTATAACAAGGGAAGCTTAACCTTTTTAACACTTTGAGGTACAGGAGTGTTGAATAATATAAGAGATTTAGAAATAATAAAATTATCTGTAAAAAGAGCCTGTAAAAAATCATTGATTGACTTCCAATATTCTTTCAATTTTATACAATCATAAAACATATATGCCCAATCAGCATTAATTTCTACATTAAATCTTTTACATAGATTGTCTTTATTATTTATTTTATTCATCATCAAAGGTGCATAAAAGTATCTATGTAAAAATTTCCAAGTAAAAAGTCTCCAGATAATGGAAGAAGTAGTTTTATAGGCAGATTCCAATATATATTGTTTATCTTGTTGATTTGGTAATTTACCATTAATGGAAGTGAAATAATTCCAATAGGTATCTACATTGTAATAAGTTTCTTCTCTAATAATTTTATGTATGTATGAAAGCTTACCTTTATCAGAAACTTTATGTTGTAAATTTAATATCAAGTAATCAATCAGTGTTGGAATAGATTCTTTAACTGTTAGAGACATTAAATCAATTTTATTAATGAGATGTTATCTAAAGGTCTGAACTTCTAACCAACAAGTTTCTCTCAGATCAAATTCTTGTTTTAAGAAGTCTAAATTTTTAACTTTATTATCAGATAGCAACTGATACCAGTACTTTAGATCATTGTCTGTGACTAAATGAGTTCTTTCAGAAGTGGATGACAAAAGCATACCTCGTGTATACATTATAGGGAATATAATAAAATTCCATTCCTTATACTTAGGATGCATGAATATAAAATTACGATAACTAATAATAATGTTTAATGGATAACTAACTATATATTTTGGTGTAATAGGTGAAGTACAAATTTCTTTTAGTAACCATAGCATGGAGTTATTTACAATCATATTTTTATGTGTTAAAGAGATTTTCATGAAGTGAACACTAATTAGTTCCCAGTAATCTTTCCATTTTGCAACATATGACTGATCTATTAACAAAGTAATAACTTTTATAATAGAAGAGATAGTATATAAGTTAAAGTCTGGAAAAGGAATGCCCCCTTGAGACCAGCTATTAGTATGTTTCTTTAATGCAATCCTAGGTCTATTAGGTGCCCATAGGAAATTTAACATTAGTGTATTCAATTTCTTGATAATTATTTTTGTAGGTGGGAGTATTATTGATTGTATTAAGTATAATATCTTGGGGAATATTATCATTTTAATAATTGTAAGTCTCTCTTCCATAGTAAAAACATATTATTCCAGGTATTGAAAAGATTTTGTATATTAAGAAGACAGGTATTATAATTATTATGTATAATAGATTTGATATTTTTAGTTAATATTATACCTAGATAAGTTATCTGACCTGCAATGGGTATATATTTACTAAAATCACTAATGAGAACATTTTCTCGTGTATATATAGGTAGTATTTTAGTTTTTTCTTCATTGAATATTAAACCAGAAATATTTTTAAAATTCATCATTTTATCAAATAGGGACTGCATAGAAGAATTAGATCCTGCTGATGTAATTAGAACATCATCTGCAAAAAGTTGAATTTTAGATGTTGTATTTTCATCTATTTCAAATCCCTCTATATCAGTACTGTTTCTGATCAGATTAGCCCAAGGCTCCATTATTAAAGTAAATAATAGTGGAGAAAGTGGACACCCTTGTTTTGTACCTTTTAAAATGGGTATTTTTTGTGAGACATATGTTCTCTTAATGTAAGCCAATGCTCCTTTGTATAGATGTTCAATTAGATTTACAAATGCATCTGAGAAGTTTGTGCACTTCAGTAAGGTAAACAAGTAGTCCCAACTTACTGAATCAAATGCTGAACTTATATCGAGACTAATAAGTGTTAAATCTTTCTTTCTCCTATTTGCAAAATCAATTGATGTTAGAGTCCTCCTTATATTATTAAAAGTGTTTCTATTTACAATGTAGCCTGTCTGATCTATATCTATGATGCCTGGGATGATTGTCTTCAATCTATCAGCAAAAATACTCATAAACATTTTATAATCAACATTAAGTAATGAAATGGGTCGATATGAACTGCATCTAGTTGGATCTTTATTGGGTTTTAAAATTGGCGAAATAAATGTGTATTGCCAAGATGGGGGAGTTATTAGCTCATTTTGGGCCAAAATAAAAACCTTATGTATTAATGAGTGTGTACTTTTAGAAAGAATTTTATATATCTCTGGTATAATACCATCATTACCTGGTGCTTTGTTTGATTTAAGCTTGTTTATTTGTGTAACAACCTCTGTATATGAAATACTTTTATCCAATAGTTTAGTCTGTTGTTTATTAAGATTTTTATTCATGTTTGTAGTTATAAATTCCTTTATTTTATCTTTAGGTTCCATGTTAATGTTATTATGATTCATTTTGTGAAAGTGATTTCTAAATTCATCTAATATTTCTGGTAGACTAGAAACATTCTTCTTTTCCTTAGAGAAAATTTCTTTGATATGATTTTGCTTATTCAACCTTTTTGTTTTATTTTTAAGTCTATGTAAGTATTTGGGGCTTATTGAGTAAGACAAAAACTTATATTTCTCTAAAGTTATTTTAACTTTATGAGTTAAAATTTCTTTGTATTTCTCATTTAGTTTGTTTATTTCTTCAATGACTTTTTTGTCCATAATATTTTCTTTATTATTATGCTTATAAGAGTCTAATTTACTTTGAATATCTAATAATTCCTTATCCCAAGATTTCCTTTTATTATTATACCATCTGATACTTTGTCCATATAGATATGATTTTAAAGCATCCCAAACATAAACAATGGAGACTTCAGGAGTATTATTTATGTCTAAAAATGTTGCACTTCTGAAAGTATATAATCTTTATAGTCTTTTAGTTGAGTTAAGTATGCTGGTATCCTTTTGATCTGAACATTGTAAGTACTTTTTATCATGAACTCAAAGACAATTGAATTATGATCTGATATAGGACACAAAATGATTTTAGAGTTAATTAATTCTGTTACCATCTGGTTAGAAATAAAGACTCTTATCTATTTTTGAATAAGTTTTATATCTGTTAGAAAAAAAGGTGTACGGTAATGATTTTGAGTCTATCTGATTATTAATATCATTTAAATGATAAGAATTAACAAAATCCTTTAAATGTTTTGCATTAGATGTAATTTTCCTTTTTCCTATAGTAGTATCTTTTTCATGTAGGATACAATTAAAGTCACCAGCTAAAATAATATCTCCTATAGAGAATGATATGATCTTATTAAGATGGTATTTCACTGTATTAATACCAATTCCTGGTATCCAATATACATTGATTAATGTATATGTGTTTCCATTAATTTGTATTGTAACCATACAAAACATTCCTTTATCATCTTCATAAAACTTAATAGTTTTAGGAATGGGCATACTTTTATTCCATAAAATAGCCACTCCTCTTTTTTTTCTGAGTGTGCTCTGTACTAACTAATACTGTATATTTATTTGTGGCTAATTTATCAATATCTTTTTTCAGGAGATGTGTTTCTTGAAGGAATACTAAGTTGGCCTTATGTAAATTAATGTATCTTATTAAGCTTGCCCTTTTACATGGGTTATTCAGTCCATTAATGTTTAAAGAAATTCCTTTTAGAGAAGTCATTTGGCATTTTTAAAACATATAAAACTTATAATCAGAATAACAATTAACAAAATAAATAATGTTATACCTCCTCCTTTAGGTGTACCTTTAAATATAGCTGTATTTATTGAAACTCTTATGGGATTTTGTATAAGCTTTGATTTTGTTTGTAGTGACAATGAGCTTACAAAATGTATTGTGGATGTCAGAACTATATACAAACAACAGTAAACAGAAGAAAATAATATAAGGATTAAACCTTGCACCGAGCCCGGAGTTAAAAACTCCAACTTTGAGTAGCACATACTACTCAAGTTAACCCCCTACTCTAAGCAGCAGTACCTCAGCTGCCACCTTATCAATTTAATACTAGTTATTATTAACTAAAATTAACATCTTTCAATTAGATTATCTAGTAAGACAAAGCTAAACATTTGATAAATCAGCATCGTATAAACAAATAGAAACTTTTAAAAACAATTCATACTGCTATGTACATCTATTTAATATAATACATTTATAATCAAATAGCATTCAAATAAACTTAATATTAAGAACCAAGAAGAGAGAGAGAAATAAAAGAAGTGAGAGAGAGAGAGAGAGAGAGAGAGAGAAAAAAAAAGGGCATATCTACATATTAATTTATTCAAAGTTTGTAAAAATAAGTTCTGATGTTCATTTAAAGTCAATAACTTAGGCTATTATGGTTCAGACATTATATATATTAAGATGTACCTATTTTCTGTCATAGAAATGCAGTTAACAGCTTCTAAAAGACTTTAAATTACTTGCATCAAAGCTTTTTTCTCATACTTATTATTGCCAGTAAAATAAAATATTTATGTTTATAAAAATGGTTACAAATCATACTGCATAGCTATGTAAATTTCCAGATATACTTGCATTATTGTGAAGAAAGCCATCTGTATTTTATATATCTGAACTGCTGCTTTAAAATATGTCACATGACAACTTCTTCTAAGATAAAATCATAATGATATTTATGCTTGTCAGTTAGATAAGTCAAATGAATTGTAGCATTGTATATGTTTAAATCATAAGTACTTACATACATTAATATGTTGCAGTCAAGTAAACTTTCAAAAACATATGTATATATGTTTTACTTTCTATGCCTTCTAAAATATCACATTTGCTTACTATGGGATACTGAATCATTTAAAATCATTATAACTTTCATATTTTATGAATTATAACATGAATAAGTAAGTAGTTATAAAAATAACTCACATTTAAATGTTATAGAGTTCATTTTCCATCGCAGAGTCGCATTTGCAGCAGTTCTACTTTCTGGTAGAGTGTTCTTGAATCTGCGATGTGTCAGTGTGAATTCAGGGGTCAAAGTTCAAATTGACTGTATTCAGCTTCTCTGCGTGAATTCTGAGTGTTGAAGCTTTTAAAACAACTCGAGGACACTATTCATGAAGTAACCCACATCCCAAATTGTCTCCCTTAACATTCTGGCGGGAATTTTGATAAATGCAAGTGACTGACATTCATTTAGCAATATAAATGAAACTAAACAGAGCAAAACCTTTGTGAGGTATTTTAGAAGTTATTACAGCCTCTATGACAGTGAAACTAAGCCCACAGTTATTAATATATAATACAACTAATTTTTTTATGCCCCTATTCAATTTTTTATACAAATCTTATTATTTACTGTATCAGTATTATCAAAAGCATGTAAATGTACTTATATGAAAGAAAAAGAGAGAGAGAGAGAGAAAAGAAAAAAAAAGAGAGTAGAAAATAAAAAGAGAGTAAGAGAAGAAATAAAAAAGGAAGCTATAAAAAGTATCTACAGTGGAATATTACTTGCTGTTTATATTAATAAAGTTAGATATGAAACATATTATTTACTACTATTTAGTTCTAATTATTAGTAATTAAAGCATGACAGATTATTTGTAAACAAGTATAAGCAATAGAATCATGGAAAAATAATTAGCAACAGTATTTAAACAGCATATATACTTTTTTACAAGGAATTAATAAGTTATTATTCCACTTATCATATTTTCATTACACTTCTCTCCCTGCCCTCCCCCACCCCTTACTGAATGCATAATCTAAAAAGAATGTCATTATTTAAAAGAAAAGAAAAGAAAAAAAAATGTATCAAATTACTAACCTTGGGTCTCTTTGTCACAAAGAGAAACAGATTGATTGATAGCTTGTTATTAGTTCCTCAGATATTTTTGACTATTTATGAAACAAAAACAGTTCTTTGTACACAGAAAATAACTTTGATTAAATCTTTTTCAGAATATTTGTGGCTTTCTGAAAATGCAGTAACTGTATTTAAAAAGATTAATAGTGAAGAAAAGAGAGAGAGAGAAAAAAAGAAAAAACATAGAACAAGTCATTTGTTTTTTAGTCTTTTTTTCTTCTCTGAAGTCTTCCATGAAGCTTCTGTTGCCAACCTCTTTAATGAAGGACTAGCCCATTCCATTTCCTCTATTTTATCCAAAATCTTATTTTTTTTGATAAACAGCAATGCAGAGTCTAAGTCTTCAAAAATTCTAGGGCCATCAGGAAGAACGATTTTTAGTTTGGCAGGAAACAGAAGGTAGGTTTTAAACTGTGCTTTCTTAAGCTCTCTTATTAATGGCAGGAAAACTTTTCTTTTAGTTATTACCAAGGAAGAATAGTCATTGTCAAAACGCACAGTTGCCTCATTAATTTTAACAGGTGCTTTAGCCCAAGCAGATTTAAGTACCATCTCTTTATCAAAAGATGATAGAAATCTAACTATAACTGATCTAGGATACTTTTTGTTAGAGTTAGAATTAGATATGGATCTATGGGCTCTTTCGATACCAAAAGAAAATGCTTCTGGCAAGTCTAAAGTTTTAGGGAGCCATGTATTTAAAAAGAAGTAATATTGTTACCTTCAATATTTTCTGGCAGTCCAAAATCCTAATGTTATTAGCCTAGATCTATTTTCCAGGTCATCAAGTTTAGTTTGTAGATGTGTGTTCTGTTTCAGCAAAAACTCAATGTTGATTTCTTCTTCTTGGATTCTATTCTCCATGTCATTTACAGTCTCTTCTATGCCTGTAATCTGAGTCTTCTGTTGTTGCAAGTCTATATGTAACAAGTCTATTTGTTTTGTAGATTTTTCTATGAAGGTATCAGTTTTAGTATCCAGTTTATCCATTTTGGCAGTAAGTTGCTGGATTGTAGATATCAGAGACTGAAGTTCTTTCTTGATGCTGGAATCTTGAGAATTTGTCTTACTGGAACTCATTTCAAACAGAGGAGCTGACAGAAAAATTTCCAAGGTGTTTTCTGACAGGAATATTATTAAAATTTTCTTTCTTTTTTAGATATTATTCAAGAAATAGATATTCCAAGCATATTTAGAAAGAAAATTACTTCATAAATTAATTTTTAAAGTAATTATTTCCTGTCAGTGCTGTGAAATTGGTGGAGCTGAAGAAATCTGCTGCTATCCTGTGTTCATCCTTGGCCATGCCCTGACGGATGTGTTCTGATTACTGTAAAGATCTTCATTTGTTAGAAGTAAATACATCTCTGAATGGGGAAGGTGTTCATGGTGATCGCATTTCTAATGATAACAATTTTGCCATACATTTTTCTTTATTTAGACTCTGGATATCAAGAACATCATTCTTAATAACTGGTCAGTTTTGCAAAATGAGGATGAGTTCAAATGTTGCTGTGGAAAACAACCAACATGCACTTTAAAAAAAAATGGGCAAACATTAAGAAAATATTAGAGAGACCAAAGATTAATTCTAATGGTGATGATATTAGGCCTTTTAAATGCAGCCGATGTAACAAATCTGCTTATGTTGATTCTGAATGTACCAGTTTCATCTGTGTGTTTTATACTGGAGAGATGAATAACGCCCTTAATAAATGGATCTATCAGCATGTGTATATCATTAGCAAGAAAGACAATAAGATTACCCTTGCTAGGCATGCCATGATTTGCAACAATTTTAACATGTTCAAAATTTCTGTCTTAGAGTGGGTGTAATCAGACAACTATGGAGGTGACTGGCAAAACTGTTTACTGCACAAGGAACTGATTTGGCAGCTATGGTTAGATGCCGCTAGTATGCCTGGTTTAAATGAGGAGATTTTAATTACTAGTGAGCTTAAAAACAGAGATTCAAAACTTTAATTTATGTGTTTTCACTGATGGTATTAACCTAATTATGTTACTTTTCATTTTATGTTACTGATGTGCCTGTTGCTTTAAATTATTTTGTGGGTATTTGTTACATTTAGTCAAAGAGAGGCAGGCTAGCAAGTACGGTAGGTGCACAGGCCAGGCAAATTGTAGCAAACATGAAAAAAGAAAGCCAGCACCTTGGAATCATGAAGATTTATTATAAGAACAAGACCGGTTTCAGCATATAGCTTTCAACAGTGGTACATCTCAAATAGCAGTAATAACCCTGCAATAAATATTTAATCTAATTAGGTATCCATGACATCATTTCCTGTCCAAAACAATTTTTTTATACCAAATAATAGGCACAAAAAACAATGTCGAACAACATAAAAATCAATGTGGAATGACTGTTTTATTCCCATTTATACTTTTGCTTGATATTTTAATATTCTGTATTTTGTTTTCTGTTTTAAGAACTGTTATACTCTTGATATCAACCACAGAGTACAGAATCATACCCAATGGTATCCAACTCATGATAAGGTAGGGAAAATGTTACAATTTATCATTTAATCCAGGTGGGAATAGACCGCCCAATTTTACAATCCATTTCCTTTCCTTCATGTTTAATATATTCCTTTTTTTTGCTTATATGTTTTTCATATTTTTTTGTTTATTGTAAGTTACTAGTATATAGCGGAGCTTTTCTCCTCGGGCCTCTGCTGAAACTGGACATGTATCCAGCCAGACTAGCCCGGTCAACAAATGTAAAATAAATAAAATAAAAAATAAAATAAATTATGCCGCCCTGTTTTGAAGGATCTATTGCCTGATATTTTGTCAATGACTGTAAAAGTAAATTTCGCTGTATGATGAATCAGTGAATGTCTATAAAGAGCATTGGTGGCTCTGGCATTCCTAATATCCCCTAGATGTTCTGACATTCGAAATCTAAATTGTCTGGAAGTTTGGCCCACATAGAAAGCTTGACAAGTGCAAGTGGCTAAATATATAACCCAATCTGTTCCACAGTTGGCGAAGCAGTTAATGTTGTACACCTGTCCAGTGTTTTTGCTGGTAAAGGTTTTTGTTTTGAAAACATATTTGCAGAAAGTGCAATGTCCGCATGGGTAAGAACCAACCAATTTCTCCCCTGTTAGTGTTGTTCAATGATGAATTGCATCCTAATGCATGATTTTTTTCTAGTGAGAAAAATGGGAACCTAAAGTTTTGCCCCGCCTGTATGAAAATAGGCATTTGTCCCCCAAAAGGTCATCCAATTGTTCATTGGTTTTCAAAATGTTCCAATGTTTGTCAATAACATCGACAAGATGTGCTATATTTCTACCAAATGTGGTGTCCATTCTCAGGGTGTCCTTGTTATCCTTCTTGGGCTGATGTTTATATTCTAATAAAGTGCTCCTGGATTGATTTTTAGCCCATTGCATGGCAGAGTTAATATTCTGTTTGCCATATCCCCTAGCTAAAAATCTGTTAGCTAAATCATGATGGGATTGTGTAAGATCCTGCTGTGAAGAGCAAATTCTATTCAAATACAAAAACTGTGATTTTGGAATGTTATTAATGGTATGTTTGGGGTGGAGACTGGTGGCATGTAACAGGCTGTTGTATTGTGGATATTTTCGGTAAACTGTACTTCGTAACGTGTTGTCTGCTTGATGCTGTAGATAAACATCCAGAAAGTGAATCTCATTTATGTGATGACTTACTGTAAATTCAGCCCCCATTTGTTTCCATTGAGAGGGTCAATGAATTCCTCCAGATATTCACTGCCTTCTTTCCATACAAGCCAACAGTCATCCAAAAATCGCCTCCATATGTCTGTCTCTGGCAAATACAGATTATGTAGTTCATTGTATATGATGTGCTCCCCCACATATCCCATATATAAATCAGCATATATTGGGGCAAAAGATGCACCCATTGCTGTGCCTTGAATTTGCCAGTAGCACTCATGTTGAAAATAGAAGACGTTTTTAGTAAGGACATGCTCGGCCATGCAAATGAACAATGTGTTGAAACCTGGACTATAAATATTAGTCTTATTTAGCCAAAGTTCTAATGCTGTTAGTCCAGCCCAATGTGGATTGCTGGTATAGATTGATTTAACATTCAGGGTACACATCAGCCAATGAGGTTCCAGTTGAGACTCAGAAACAATTTGTAAAAAATCAGTTGTATCCTTTAATCTGGCTCTGACATATGGCAAAAGCAGTTTCAAATATTCAGTCAAAAATGCCGGCAAAGGCTCCGTGAGAGAGCCTGTGCCTGAAACAACAGGCCTGCCTGGTGGCATATTCAAAGATTTGTGAATTTTGGGCAATAGGTACAGATATTGTTTACCTGGATCATTGACCATTAATCGTTGTTTGGTTTTAACACTGATAATTCCCTCCTCAACAGCTTCCTGCAAAAAATTGTCAGTTTCTTTTTTAAAATTTGGAGTGGGGTCAGTGGGCATGTTCATATAATGCTGAGGGTTGGACTGTTGTCTGCTTCTCTCAGCCCAGTAATAACTGGAGTCCATGACTACCACCACCCCACCCTTGTCTGTTGATAGAATGGAAATATCAGCGTTAGCCCTAAGATCCATGAGAGCTTTTTGTTCCGCCTTTGACAAATTATGTCTAATGATATTTAAGAAGCCTAAATGGTAATGCAAATCTTTAATCACTGTCTGTTGGAAAATGGCAAAATGTTTGTCCATGAGTGGACTGAAATTAGATTTGTGGAATCTAAAATCAGTAAATCTCTGAGAATGATCCTATTGGCCGAAAAATAATTTTAGATTAATCTTTCTACAAAAAGATAATATATCAGAAACAAACATGCTTTCATCCGCAAAAAAAACAGGAATAAAACCAAGACCTTTATTCAACAATGATTCCTCTTCAGGTGATAAAACATGTTTTGAAATATTATGCACGTTTGAGCATTCTAGATTTATTTCACTGTTGATTGAAAAAGATCCTCTATGTTTTTTACCCCTATGTTTGCGTCCCCCCTGTGCCTCCTACCCCTAAAGGGTATTCTGGACCCTGGCCCCTCTTTGAATCAGGGGAATCACTAATGTATGTGGATTCAGTGTCAGTAGTGGAGGATTCCTCCCCTGAGGTTGTAGTATGTGGCCTGCCTTTTTTCAATATAGATCACGGTCTTGTCTTGCGTATCTGAGTGGTATTTTTTGTTCCATCCACAAACCTAACACTTCTCTGTGACTCAAACGGCCTAACCCTTTCATAGTCCTTCATGTCTCTGAAAAACTTATATAACTTCTTGTCTTTCAAATGATTTTCAAAGGTAGTCAGTTCCTTTGAGAGTCTGCTCAGATTGTTCTTAAAGTTTGTTTGGTCTTCATATTTTTTCAATTCCTCACATATTCTATGAACATCATAAATGTTGATCTCAATTGTTCTTTCATAGTAAGATGCTAGAATATTAACAAAAGACATGGACACCTGTTGCTGTGCCAGGTTCCAATCCCTTAATAATATGTCATCATGCTTACTGACTAATGTTTGTAGTTTGGTCCTTAAACCCCTCGGGGTGATGTTTTTATTTTGATAAGCTTTGAAAAGCTTTAAATGCCAAATGTTAGTACGTAAAGTTTTAAACTTCTTGCCAAGCTGTGTGAATAGCAAATATCAACCATCAACTGGATCAGTCTGGCTGTTCTCCTTTGAGCCCTCATCCATAGGTTTAATTTCCAGTACACAAATATTATCCTTGTCTGCACAAAGACCCTGAAGCAGCTTGTTAAGATCCATGAAAATAAGTTGCTAATTTGCTTCAATCACTCCAAAAACTCTGTTAGTCAACTTTGATGTGAGAATGCCCAAAATTAAAAGCGATATGACATCTCCTGAGCAGACTGTCAAGGGTGCTGGGGAATAAACCCCTTAGCCTAAACCTGATTATCTAATACAATAAATTGTTATGTAAACCCCATTTGAGTCACAAAGAAATGTAAAAGTTGGCTGATAGGAGAAAACGAGTAAAAAACAATTAACTTGATTGGCCCAAAAGGGCATAAGAAAAGATCCACCCAGAATAGGCAAATCAACAATCCGAAACCAAAAAAAGTGTTATATTGTAAATTTCACCAGTTGGATGTGGTTATGAATGCCCACCACTGGGAGTGATAAACAAACCCCCTGTTCAAACAAAGTACAGAATATTAAAATATCGAGGAAAAGTATAAATGGGAATAAAACAGTTATTCCACTTTGATTTTTATGTTGTTCTACATTGTTTTTTGTGCCTATTATTTGGTATCAAAAAATGTTGTTTTGGACAGGAAATGATGTCATGGATACCTAATTAGATTAAGTATTTATTGCAGGGTTATTACTACTTTTTGAGATGTACCACTGATGAAAGCTATATGCTGAAACCGGTCTGGTTCTTATAATAAATCTTCATACTTCCAAGGTGCTGGCATTTATTACATTGTTACTGATTTGTTGTTATACATATAAATAAGGGCATGGGTGTTTGTAAGGATTTATGGTGATTAGCCAGTGACTTACTATTTTATGTGGTTTTGATGATGTCTACTTTTCAGCTAGACAAAAGCGCTCAACCATTTTAATTACTTTTATAATAAAGTTCATTCAGAGTCTTTTGCTATCTGGTCATTGGTTTTGGATGCTTCTTTATTAGACATTTTAAACAAATACTGTATTCAGGTTCAAATCATAAGAGAGTTAACTCTACCAAAACAATATTGTGATCCCAAGGAGCTGACACTTCTTTTGTAAGTTGTGTAATGTGCGAATCCCTTTTCAAAAATTGTTTAACTTGAGATAAAGAAGAAAGGAGAATCCAAAGGCAAACAAACAGAAATGGCTGAAGACATACCTGTATAAATGTGTACCCTAGACCAGATTTGAGCAATTTACATCTGTACTGAAGAGCCATAGAAGCCTGGCTTGGGATGGATCTTGTTGCATTTGTGGCATCAGCTAGAAAGTATTTTCCATTTTGTTAAATATGGTTTGCTAGTTTCTTTTAATACCTGTTGCACATCTTGAGAAAAAAGTCCCTAAATAGGATTAAAATTCTATCATCTGAACTGTTATGTGAGATGTAAATGTTGGGGTGGATTATGGATCCCATACACTGTTCACTCTCTGAGGAAATCTTTGGTAATTGCCCTTTTCCAGATGCTTATGAGGGGAGAGCGGACATTGTTTGGGTCAAAATGGAGTTACTAGAAGCATTTTGGCAAGTCCACTTAATCATTAGAAGAACATTTCATATTAAAGGGAAACAGGAGAGAGGAACATTCCCAACCATGAGAAATAAAATGCAACCATTTTCCAGGCATCTCTGAAAGGTGTCCTGGAATGGAACTGTCTTAATTGTATGTTGAAAAAGGGGACCAAGTTATTTACTTGAAGAGTTCTCCAGAATTGGACAATGGCATGAAAGATCTCGGAGTGTAAAATCCACTCATTAGAGTCTATCCTGGATCTGCTTAAAGTGTCTGCTATTGTGTCCCACTCTGTGTCCCACTCTAATGGGAATGTATATGACATGAAGAGGGAGGTTGCTGTGTATTGCCAGTTCCCAGGCAATCATGGCTAGTATGCAGAGGGAGAAATTACTTACTTCCCCCTTATTTCTATATATCACATCACTATGGTGTTGACTGTTATCACTAATAATGGCCCAGGGATACACAGCTGGCTTAAGGCTCTTATAGCTTTCATTAGTTATTGTTCCTGAAATGAGGCTTGGATGTGCCCTGAACCTTGATGGCTTGGGTTATTGCCCTCCATGAGAAGTCAGAAGCATCTGTCATGACTAACTAAAAACCAGGAAGAGATAGAGATTATGAGATATCTAAAAACTCAAAAACAAGTGACTAGAATTATCACCCCAGAGACACAAATACAGTAATTTAGAGCTTTCATTCCTTTTTAGTAGACTAGAACTTAATCAGAAAATAAAATAAAATATAATTGAATCAGTTTAAAAACTTTGCCAAAAATCATGTGACTGATCTGACAAATCAAATGAAACAATGTTTCAAACTAGTGAAGTGCTTAAAGGCATATACTCACCCTATAAACCAATGTTTGAGTTAATAAAATACATTATAATAAAATCAATGTATTGAGCATGTTATCTGCCAATGAAATTGTATAAAATCAACTTAAAATGAAGAGCAATGATTATAAAATCTACAATTAGTGCTCGGAGTTATAATTGTAACCTTTGCTCTAAAAGAAAGTATTTAAGGTCGATATAGCCATTGAGTCCTAGCTTCTTATCGGCTCCAAGCTTAATCTGCCATTCCACTTCACGGCATTCAAGCAGAACATTGAAGTTACCGCAAAATCCTTTTCTTTTCACTTGATCTAAAACAAAAAGTTAAATTAAAATCATTGCACGCCAAAGAGTGCCTGGCTAACGTGTAGTTGGCATTGTTTTTTTCTTATAGCCAGTGTGTACTCATATATTCCTTTAGAAAGTTTTCTGACAGTCTTCCCAATGTAAAAGCTATTCCATGTTTCTCAGTTTGCTAGTTAGACAATGCAGCAAGAATTACAGTCATGTCTACCTCTGGCAATAATAGTTTTGCTGGTGCCATGTACAGAAACATTGTTGCAGTTGCTTATGTATCTGCAATATTTGCATTCACCGCAATGTAGATATTTCACCAGAACTAGGGTATTTAACTCTCTCAAGAAAATTCTTGATATTGGGACCTCTGGCTTTAGCAAGACATGATTAGCCCAACACAGGAGTTCCTTTTGGATGAAGTTGAGCCTTGGGATGAAGGTGCTGGATCCAGTCTGATTTGAGGTACCATTGAAGTTTCCTCATGGTTAATCTGATGAATGGAAACATTGGTATGGATGAAGTGATGAAAAACAGACCCCCAGATTTAATAAACTCTGTGTAGGAATAATGCAAGCCCTACATGGAGTGTATTGTGGCAGTGTCTGCAGCTCCCCTTTGGCAGTGTGACTTGCATTTTCATGAAGGCATGCTACTGAGGGAGAGCCATGTACACAGTTACTGAATCAGTGCTAGGGAGTATGTTGCAGTGCTCAATGTGTAACCACTTCCCCTGCACTGTCAAAGTGCCCTACAGCACTAAAAGATGTAAGTAAAGAGTCCTCAGACACTTATCTATTTATGTATGTCACACAGGAGGTGTGTTACAGTGTCTGTAACACACACCCTGTACTGTCAGAGTGATATTTTTGTAATTATTATTATTATTTTTGTGTTTGCACGGTGCGACACTTAGCAATAAACACATGCCAGACATCTAACAATAGAAACCAGATTCTCTTAATTTTTATACAAAAGGTCACATTTAAGCATAGCTGAGCAGTTTTGTGTGGTGTGGCACATTGCTCAGCAATGCTTAAACTTAATGAAAAGCAGTATAGAAATATATAGCTGAAATATTCACATCCAAGTTAGCTGAATGGTTAGATTCAAGGCTTCATGTGCAGTAGGTGCACGGTTCAAATACTCAGACAGACCATTCAGCTTTTACATTGGAAAGCATTTCTATATACATTTTTATTTTTGTTATTGACGTAGTTATTGATATTTGTTAATCAGGTTAGTGCAGCTGGTCCAGAATCCCAATGTCATTGGAGATATGAGGTGAAAACCTCCAGTTAAACACAAGTGTCCAATACAGTACAGTCACACCCCACGTTAACGTAATTGAAGTACATAGGGTTAGATCATGTAAAGGAAAATATATACACATAACAATAAAGTATTAATAATGAGTAATTAATGTCAATATATATATTTTTTGTATTTTTTAAAAGTGTTGTTTGCCCTTTAAATTTTGCTAAGCACTGCTAAGCCAAGCTAAGCAGTGGTTAAACAGGACCTGTTTTAGCAGTACTTAGCAATGCACAGCTCCGCTTAGCTGGTTTGAGCACTGCTAAGCAGTTCCACTTTAAGCAGTCCACAGCTTAGCTAAGCAGGTTTGTGCACTGCTAAGCATTTTTAAAAATGGCCAGTGTGGTGGCAAAGGGTGGGAAAACAGCCTTATTTAAGTGCAGTAGTTGGGTATGCAGCCAGAACCTGTTGGAGTTTTATCACTGCAGGAGCTATGGCTGGAGTCGGAGAGGGAGTGTGCTTTTGGGTGTAGTGCTGGGGCATGTTGTAGTCTAGGTTCATGTGTGGGCTCCTTGTGAAAGACCATGATGACAGACTGCTGCAGGACCAGTACCAGGGCTCTGAATACAAGTCAGAGGCCTGGAACCATCTGGCATGTGACCTCACCAATGCTACTGGAATCCCCCACACAGTTGAGCAGGTGCGTCATCATTATGATGACCTGAAGCAGAGGAAGGGGGTGCTCTTGGCCCAATGGACCCAATATGCTTGGGAACAGAATTCCCCAGAAGTTTGTAAGTATGGGACCCATTGCTTTACCAAATTCCAACATGAATATCTGATAGACAGGTATGCATAATGTTGTGTTTCCAGTCCCACAGCTGCAGAAGAGAGAGCTCGCAACTTGGAGGCCCATGCCGGGCACCTAGCGAGGATGCACTGACAATGTGGTGAGTACAGATCTATTGTGCAATATATAGTACTATAAATAAGAAAGAGTACATTGGTAACTGCCAGTAGGTATAGTCTGCTCTGAGTGTACTGCAATGAATGTGTTCTTAGACCCAGATTGATATAAGTGAGTAATGCCATGTCAGTGCAATACAGATGAAGCCATCAAACATGCCACTATTGATGAAAGAATGCTAATACTGTAGTAATAGTGTGTAGGAGTGACATAAGTATATCCTGCATAAATACTAAGGATCTTGTAATAAAGTACACCGTGACTGAAAATGGGAAGGTAATAAATTACATTCATTCACCATATACAGGATATACAGTACAACTGCAGTCAGAATTGTAAATCAAATAAACCACTGTGTCATGTCACCCTCAATAAAGCTATTTTCTCCCAACTGTTGTGTGTATTCTGGTCTGTTGTTGAAAAAATCCAGTTTTACAGGTGCTCCACAGCAAATATGGCTATGACACCGTGAAGTGACTGAAGTTTGGCCAGTAAAGAACTGTTATGCTAAAGTGTAGATGTGGAGCAGTAAGACAGGATAGAATGCAACTTTATATATGTTCTGCACTAAGATCTGAACATTAAATAGTAATGTGTAAGATATAGTGTGTTTCCCTCAGGATTGTCTTGTGTTACCCTTTGCTTTTCAGCTATACGCATTCCTGAATGCTGTATGCTGATGCAGGCAAGTATGAAACTATAATAGCTGTAGACTGCAAATATACCATCTGCAACTGTATATGGGTCAGGTAGGCAACCCAGCACCCTGATATGTTCTGTAAAGATCACACATATTCTCATCCACTTGGAATTAAATGTGTACACCTGCATTCCAACTATTAATACACACTTCACCTACTATCTTTGTCATGCATGAATCTCATGCATGTATGTTCAACTGTCTGCAATCTTCTGTGACACTCTACGTATATTACCAGGTCAGACTTGGTCAGCACACAGCAGTGACCCAGTAGCTCAGTGTGATAAGCAATCTATACGTTGTCATTTTTTCCACACAGAGACCAGAACTTGAATCCAGGGACCGGTACTTAGATGTATTTATAGTAACAGACAAGTAGTCTTGACTATTTATAGAAATAGACATGTAGTGTTAACAGATATTTTCTCCACAGGACTTACAGGTAAAGAAATGTCTGTAGTAGCTGTATGAAGGGTATACTAGTAGTCTGTGTCCAGATGTACTAGTGTGTAAACAGCAGTGCTTAGCAAGCTGACAAAACTCCAGTAAGTAAAACTTCATGAAGCACGGCAGTACTCCAGCTGAATTAGACAAATGAAATGTTCTGCTGTTGGTATGGCTGTATGCCTGGTGCGCCTGTGAATGTGTGCTGATAGTCCAACCCAATGCCTACAAATGACAGCAGGATAGGTATAAACTCCATTAACTGTGCACAATACATGTCTCTCAAGTGTCATGCTGTCACAGCTAGTGATCACTGTTGCCAATAACCTTGGACACAGATATAAATACAGTTGAAGTATGCCTGTAGTGCAGTCACACAACATCAGTGCAGGATACAACTTGTTAGTCATATATGTTACCTGACACGTACAAGTCCCCTGTAGTTATGTACCTATAGTTCTTACAGCTTGACCCATACCAAGTCATGTCGACAGCTTGAGAGGTATGTACATGCTACAGAAGCTATAAAGCACATGTAGATGTAAAGTAAGGGCAGATCTGTAAACTACTGAGCAGTACTGTTGTGAAAAATATAGAGCCTATACAGTTGTTAGTGGAATGTTTTTTCTCTTCCCCCCACCCCTTATCTACATCACAAATTATTATTCTTATACTATGGGTATGGTTTCATTTCCAAAAATGTTGTTTTCAAAACCTAATGTTGGGCCTTGTGCTGTATTATTGGTTATATATTTAAATGGCTGCATACTAACATACCTTGTTGAAATTCCACTGTTGTTGGCCTTTTGCCGTAACTGTTTCTGGCATGCTGTTACAGTAATGACTGTTGTTCCATTCATCCCTGTGTTCTGTATGCTATGCAATTTTATTGTTGTGGGTGAATTGGAACACCCATGCATGCTGTTATAACTAACGTTGAAATTTTTGTTTATGACTAACCAATACACTTTGACAAACCTCAACACCATAGCACATTTGGGTAGGCCGATCCCAGCGGATCTGCCTGTCCCACCTCATCTGGCCATGGCACCGGGTACAAGCACATCTGGGACCCAACCTGGAGCTGCCTCCTCCACTGGTCCAGCACCACCCCTGGGTAGCACCATCTCAGGGGACGGGCCCATTCCCCCCCCCCAGGCATGGGCATGAAGAGGATCCTGTCACCCGCAATCACTTCTCAGGTATGGTGTGCAGGGTTATCCAGTGGGATTTGGATGATGGACTGTGCCAGATCGAGGGCAGACTGGTGCACCTCAAGAGGCAGGCAGGCCCTAGTGGCCATCCCCCAGCCATCTTCAGGGCCGTGAAGGTGGGAACCTCAGTCCCACTGTTTCCATCCTGGAGCACTTGGTCCTCTGATTCCCAAACCACCCTCCCCGTCCAAGTTGCTTACTCCCATCATGTGTCATAATGCAACCTCTTCTACCTAACTTACCTCCCCAAATGTAGCTGCAACACTTTTCCAACATTCCATTCTCTCCTAACAAAAGTGGCACCTGCCCACAAAAAAATATCACCCCATACATAGCTAATGTGGTCCAATTGGTTTGACAGCACATTTCTGTTGTCCTCACCCCTCTCTGTGGGGTTTGAGGGTCCAAATTCATGTAATAAAACTGTAAATCTTCACAGATGTTGCTGTATAAGAAATAGACAGCTATGGTTCTTTCCCACACCAGTCCTGCACATCCCTACCTGCCTTTCATTTGTTTTTTCCCTACTTGCCCCCATTTCACCACTTTCCTATCACCTCTTTTTTTTTTCTTTTTTGAAAATAGCACAGGTTTAAGCAGAGCCAGACTGAGCTAGGCACGTTTTAGTGCCACGCCGCACCTTGCAAACCCTCTTAAAACCGCTTTAATCACCATATCTGATTCAGACAGTGTTCTGCCAATCAATAAAATAACCAGCCCTGCCAAGTCTCAAACCCAGGACACTCTAAACTACAGTCAGAGAAACACACCACTAGACCAACATAGCTCTGTGGAATTATTGCTGTTTTTGTAAATATATCATGCAGTACAGTGATGTAACATTAGGGAAAAAGACATCCTGCCAAGTATTGGACCCAGGACCCTCTGAACTACAGTCAGAGTAACACAACACTAGGCCAACTCAGCTGTAGAGAGTAACTGATGTTCTTGTAAATATATCATGCAGTACAGTGATGTAACATTAGGGAAAAAATGCACCTCTGCCAAGTATTGAACCCAAGACCCTCTGAACTACAGTCACATCAACACACCACTTGGCCAACTCAGCTCTGGGGAGTTACAGCTGTTCTTGTAAATAGATCATGCAGTACAGTGATGTAACAGTGAAAAAAGACACCCCTGCCAAATACTGAAACCAGAACCATCTGAACCAGTGCAATACATCACTAGGCCAACCCAACTGTAGGGAATTACTGGTATTTTTACAAAGATATCCTGATTACCAGTGACACTGCTTCTACCTATAATGTAATAAATGACAGCATATTTGGGCCTGTCATTCAGACACTTAACCAGAACACAGCCAAAAACATGTTGA
Organism: Protopterus annectens; assembly: GCF_019279795.1. Lineage (NCBI taxonomy): Eukaryota > Metazoa > Chordata > Ceratodontiformes > Protopteridae > Protopterus > Protopterus annectens. Next base: position 1,498,373,680 of record NC_056744.1, on the reverse strand, counting down.
TGGATTGACGGGAGGCCTATGATATCAGGTACAGCTGACAACTGCACAGACTGTTGCAGAATGTCCACAGTTGTTTCACCTACTTATGGCATGGTTGTCGTCAACCTATTCTGTGAGCTGATGTACTGGCAAGTCAGTGAAGATTGAGGTTACAAAAGCATGACAGACAGGTCAGTGTCACACACGATAGCCATCCAAACACACATGTTTATGCCAGTCCTGGGTAACACACTGTATGCATGCACATATGTCCTGCAACTACACCTCCCATAATAATGACTCAGTAGCTCTATCTGTTACATTCCTAGCATGTCACCTGGACACCCACAGTTCAGGGCCACAGTCCAGTGTGTTGCATGACAATGACATGCTTGTCAATACAACATAGAAATAATTGAGTCCTGCAATGTCCAGCTGAACTGGTTGCTGCTACCTCACATCAAAGGCTTGGAGGGTGGGATACATGTGACAAATATGAATATGTGTCCTAAATGTCCCCTTCCACTCTCTGGATGGCACTGCTACTTAACATATGCACCAGAGGCACATGGCTCACCTGGACTGTTATGGGAACTCTCACCCTGGCCATGCTGTGACACAAGAGCTAACACTGCTCCCTCACTGACATATACAGCCTGCTGTCCCCCAATGTGTTCACAATCCCCAGTATGACTCCTGGCTAGAATGCATCAGCTGTGTCCTGCTACACGTGCATTATTTTCAGCTACCTGCTACAGACCTATCATACCTCCCAAACACCTAAAACAGGGCATCCACACAACACCCATACATAAAGGGTTGGGAGGATATTCAGGTGACGGGGACAAATGTCACAGTCTCCCCTAGAAACATACACAGCTGATAGACCAGCATCAACTGCAGCAGCATGCACATTCAGATAAAAATTATATATGACACTCACATCTGCCTGTCTCCTTACCGACTCCAACACATATTGTTAAACAGTAACCTTCCACAGAATCAGAAAGTCTGTTAACAATGGCCAAAAGAAGCGTGCAAAACTGTGGACATACCACATCAATCCAAACAGTGAACAGTATTTTGACCTACCCTCTGTGATGCTGTAGCTCCCACACCTTGATAATGTCTTCCTCACAGGCCAGGAAAAGGGCCAAGGCTAATATGAAGGCCTTAATTATAGTGCTGTGTTGCCATGCCATTGGCTAATAGCAATGTAACCCAGCTGTTCTGGATGCTATTAGCAAGTGGGAGTCACAGACTGGTGCACAGGCAATCACCTGTTCATGAGTATTACCTACAAAAGGCAAGTTGTTGCCTATGGTAATGAGGTCTGTGACTTTCTTCATGAAGATGGACTGCAATTTTCAAGGAAAACTACCATTGGATTTCTGCTCAAACAAGAGTATAGCACTATACCAGGTATGTCAAAATTAACCATGTAATGGAATGCAGATGGGGGGATGCTGTCATGGGAAATATGAATTTCAACACTAGTTCTGAACAACATATCTTGGAATGACATGTTGCTGTTAGTCTGCTGTACAGCACCTACAGTCTTGCCTTTTGGCTCTGTCTGCAGTGACATAGATGGCAGCTCTTGCCCCTGAGTCCCTCCAGCAGTGGTCAGCTCATGTACGAATGCTTCTGGATTGTCTGTTGTACAACAGTGACAGCAACTACTGGTGGATACAGCTGGCATATCACATCATGTACTGTCAGTGAACCTCTCTCAGTCTGTGAATGTCATACAGGGTTAGTTCAAAGATTGTCCAGGTGTCCTTGACTGTTCCTGACATACTCTGGCTAGGTCACTGTGTACTCCACACCTGTATCTCATTGTCTGACAGCCATGGCTAGCATACCTGGTGACCCCCTGCAGCAGGACAGCAGGTTATATGGAGTAGTAGTGGGGGGCCACAGGCTCCACTTCAGCAACTGTTTGTACATACTGAGTGTACAATGTAAGGGAATGAATACAGTACCAAATGTTAATGTACCATTATTGTGTTCCAAGGAGTATGGCATATCACAGATGACACATTCCCCACACTCTGGAGACACTCATTTCATATTGTCCAACTGGTTTCCAGACATCCACATTTGTTTGGCATGGGGTCCACAGATATCAGGAACATGTATACATTTCACAAACATCTGGGTACTGCAGATGTCAGACACCTGCGAGGAAGAAACCCTACACCACATATGTACTGCCTGATGTGGACAGGGTGACCATTCCACAGCAAGGTAACTGTGTGAGGCCCACATCTGGGCCATCAAAAAGACCAGTTGATTTCAGACACCAGGTTGAGAGCATCTGTGTGTGTTAATAGAGTGGAGCTTGTGTTGCACTTGTGCAGCAGTCTCAACAATGTGGGGTCCATGATTGCCTTGCATGCCAGACAGAGGTCACCTCTGAGGAGTATGTATGAAACCGGGTAGAGGGTTTGGCTTATAGCCTATCAGTGTATGGTAGATGTTTGGAGCCCTGATACTCCCTGGTGGGGAACCTCTGTGACGTCCCCAGCTGCTGCATTTGCTGTGTGAGGTGAATGATGAACAGGACATTTTACACAATAATGGGCCTTATTGTGGGAAATACAAGGATGTTAGGACCCCATGTCCCTGGATGACATACCCTTAGGTATGAGGTGGTCCATGTACAAATGTTTACCATAGAACAGATGCAACATAGTGAAATGTCATGTTGCCATCAACCTGTGTGCACAGATCCCACATGACTGTTAGCGTGCCTAAGATGTTGGTAGTACTGTGATAATATGTGGAGACGTGACTCTCCCCAAAGGGGTTGACACTGCATGTTCTGCTATGCTGCCTGAGGCCATGTTTCTGGCACCAGTCATGCATCTGCATGAGACCATCCTAGGCAGATGTCAACATCACTAGGGAGTCTGGTGACAGCACACAGCATGCAGTCATCTGCAGACATGGTCCGCCATAGGCCAATGGCTGTGCCCTGCACTACAGATGTGTACATCATGCATAACAGAGGCTCAAACACAGAACAGCAGGTTATGCTGCTAGTCATGGGTCAACCTCTTGGGTAGGATTCCCCTATGTGGATAAGTTGGGTCTTGTCAGCATGCCAGAGTTCTACCCCTATGGTAACATATGGTGTGGTGCATACTTGTGAGTGTATATCTATTGTGGCCAGGTGGGTTATACTGTCAAAGACTTCATACAAGTCAAGGTTGGCAGTGTGCTGATACCTTCCTTGACAAAGGCTAACTGTGTGTGATGGAGTGTGATAAGATCTCCAATGTCCTTGTTAATGAGGTTCACTATAAACTGTGCTATGGCCTTGCAGAACAACTGAGTTAGGCTGATTGGTGTATTATGTGACAGATTGGTGGACACCCCACCGTACTGTAAAGGGGCAACATTGGTTGTCCTTCACACTGCTGTGACAAAGGTGGTAGGCCTTCTTTGAATACAGTGGCTTATGTTATTGCAATGTTAGACTTGAGGTCATGTAGGATGCATCCTGTGATGTGATAGGCTCCCATGTTGGATGTATACCATGACTGTCACATGGCAGTGGTAACCTGTTCCCTACATATAGGAAAATGGGGCAGGTACTGTGGACACCCTGATGTACTTATGTGGGGGACACACACTGACTCTGTCAGGCACCAAGTATGCTATACCTACAGCACTGGTATTGCTGGTGTCCTTGACCACCACAAGTAAGCAGATGCAGGTGCTTCATGTGATGTTGCAGACATGTGTGCAGTCGGGGAGATGATTGTCTGTAGTGGATGTCAACAATGTGGGCTCTGTATTTGCTGTGCAGCTTTCCAGGAGTGATCCCATGTGCTTGTTCACACTAACGAGACATTGCTTGTAAATGGGCACCTGCCGCTACTTTGTGTCAGACAGCAGTATGTCATCCATGTTGTAGACACTTGTGTATTACAGATGTCCACCAGACAGGTGTACGTATCCTTGCAGAGGATGATGTAGTCCTGTTTTATCTGACCCATGCATCTATACAAATGCACATCTAGCACGTGTGTATGTGTGGATATTGGTGCCAGTTCCTACAGAGGGGTTTGGGGCTGTGAAGCTGTGTATACCACCCCCAAGAAGACTGTATTCCATGTTGAAGGTGTATGTATGTGTGACCCTAGTTAGATAGGTATTGTGGGAGATGGTGACTGCAAACATGACCACATGATGGTTGATTTGCCATGGAGGATGACATTGTAGGGATGCTGCAGTGGTAACCTGTGTTGTGTAATATCAGCTGCAACACACCTTCACCTCATGTGGAGGTAGCCCGTTGCTGCACCGAGGTGTTTGTAATTCCACTGTTGATGGCTCTCTGGCAATTTGTGTGCTGCCATAGGTACATCTTCGAATGTATGTTTGGGTCATTCATGTTACCCAGGATCAGGATACAGATCCAAATTAGAATACAGTTGAGGAGGTCCATATAGGCAGGATGGGCTTCCTGGTTGCATGTGGTGGCCATTAGCTAGCTGCGATCTGAATAGGTGTGTTGCCAATGGTGAACTGCCCCTGCAGTGTCCCCTTTGCATCTTACTGTCTGTACAGTGTGGAGGTGTGTATGTGTCTCATATATACTGAAATCACATGTCCCTTGCCATTTCCATCCACACTTTGGGGTATGATTTTATGGTAGGATGGTTGACCAAGTAAGGCTGGGGTGCTCTCTGCAGCTTTGAACCTTGTGTGTATGACTGCACAGTTGTCAGCATTTCCCAGGGTTAAGAATGCTTGCATTCAGGACAGAGTCATGTGTAGACACCTAGAATTTAGCAGCATGGCCTTCATTGTGTGCTGCACTGACAGTTGTATGTCACCACTTTTCCTAATAAAGGCACTATGGGGGTGGCAAAAACCATTGCCAGATGCCCAAAGGACAGTTGAGACAGATGGAGGCCATCTGTTGCAGAGCATCATGGTCTGTTGACCATATCATCCCAGGGTCACATGTGCTGGAACATCTTGGAATATCACAGGATAAAAGGCCACATGTTAAGTTCAATAATTTCTCGAATGTATTGCAGCATCAGTCTGGGTGACAGCGGAATTCTGCATAAGGCTAGGGACATACATGCCTGGGCCACATAATCAGTGTGCTCACTCATGTCTCACTGCATATTTATTTATTTTATTTATTTATTTGCAGTTGGTTTACCAGGATAGTCCATTGGGCCAAAAAGAACCCGTTTTCAATGGAGTCCTGGGGAGAAAAACTCCAAAAACAGACAAACTAGGTACATACAAAAGACTCCTACTAATAATTATACAAAACTAATACAAAATTATACAAAACTAAGCTCCAAAAACAGACAAACTAGGTACTTACAAAAGACTGCTAATAATAATTATACAAAACTAAAGGATACAACATTTGAGCTCTAAATTCAGGAAGCATTCAAACACTACAATTTAGTGAGAGATAATGTGAAGTGAATATGCTGAGAAAAGTGACATTATTTTACACACACAGAGTAGTTATTTTGTAAGGAACATAAGCTTTGTAAGGAGCAGTTAAGTAACATGAGCGTGAAAGGAGGATGGAAATATCATATATTTATGAGGGGTGGGAGCAAGAGCATTCCCATTGGGACTTTAGATGTATATGAAGTGATTTTTTCAACATGTAATGGTTGGAGGTGGTGTGAATGGATGGTGGGAGTGAGTTCCAGAGACGGGCTAGGGTAAAGGATGGTAAGTTTTTGCCTGGGGGATGAGATGGTTTATGAACTTCTAGTAGGTTTTGATTGTTTGACCTTAAAACTCTATCGGGTAGATGGATTTTAAAGGCAGAAGACAGGGAGGGACAAAGAGAGGGGTTGAGAATGAGCTTGTGGGCTAAAGTTAGCTGAGTATAGATGAGATGATTAGGTAATTCAAGCCAATTTAGTTTTTGGAGAGAGGAACAGTGGTGGGTGGAGGACCTTGTAGCTGTTAGCGAATTTAGTGATTTTGTTATAGCAAGAGGAAAGTTGTTTTTTTAGAGAGGTCTGAAGATTAGTCAGCAATGGTGCCCCATAGAGAAGGGAGGGGATAAGAAAGGAGGAAGTGAGAGTGATTTTAGAGGAGCTTGTAAGGTACTGATTCTGACAGTAGAGCATGCCTAGTTTTTGATGTTTTTTTTTTAATATTTAGTTGTAGATGGGAATTGAAATTAAGCTGGTTGTCAATTTGAACACCAAGTAACTTGGTTTCAGACACCAGTTCCAGGGGTGAGTTATTTTGACTAGTAATCGAGAATGTGTTTATGTCAAAAGGAGTAGTTTTAGAGGGGGTAAATACCATTAGTTTAGTTTTGGAGGCATTGAGTGCTAGGTGGTTTATTTTTATCCAATGTTCAGTAATTGAAAAAGCTTCTTGAGTAAGCTTTTGGAGCAAAGAGGAAGATGTGGCAGAGCAGATAATGGTAGAATCATCTGCATATTGGATAATGTTTGAGAATGGAATGGATTTGTGGAAATCATTTATAAATATATTGAAAAGAAGGGGACCAAGAATGGATCCTTGGGGAACTCCAGTGGGGATACTAAGGAAAGAGGAAGTGGCCTTTTTCCATATTACAGCTTGGTATCTATTTGATAAATAGCTGGAGAACCAGTTCACGGAGGAGGGAGAAAGGTTAAGTTTTGAAAGTTTAGTTAATAGCAGGCTGTGTGAGATAGTGTCGAAGGCCTTAGAGAGGTCAAGTAGTAAGGTAGAGACAATTTGGCCAGAATCACGTGCTCTATTAACAGTCTCAAGATAGGAGAGGAGGGCTGTCATAGTGCTATGATTTGGCCTAAAACCATGTTGTGTTGGGGTTAGAAGGTTATTTTCTAAGAGATGTGGTAAGAGTTGAAGTTGGACGCACTTTTCTAGAAGTTTAGAAATGGGGGACAGGATAGCAATGGGTCGGAAGTTGTTGATGTTACAGTTATTGCCACCTTTATGCAGAGGAATGATAAAGGCTTGCTTCCACAGTTGGGGCACTGTGCATTCATGGATGGAGCTGTTGATTAGAATGCTTATGGGATAGGCAATTGCTTAAGCAGCTATACTTAGGAAGTAAGAGGGAATGTTATCAGGTGCATTAGTACATGGCTTCAATTTCTGAAGGAGTTTCTTTATAGTGGAAGTGGGTATAGGTTTTAATGAGAATCGAGCTGAGTGGGGAGAGAGAGAATTTGAGGATGATAAGGGTGATGTGGAAATTGGAGTAGGAGAAAAGGTGGAGGATAGACAGTGAGTAGATGGGAATGAGGAAGAAGTGGTAGTGAGGGGTGGATTGTTTGCAGGAGAGGGTGGGGTGTATTAGATAGTGAGGTGGAGCTTGGGAATGAGGAAGTTAGTTTGCTAATAGATTCAATGAAAAAGGAGTTGAACTGAGTAGCTAAATCTAAATCTGGGGTATTCGGGTCTGGGGTTGGGGTGTTTGGTTTGCTAGGGTTAAGGAGGGTAGAGATTCCTTGCCATAATTTTTGAGGATTAGTTTTATTATTGTTTTGGAGTGTAAAGAAGTATTGTTGTCTATCAGAGATAATACGTTTTTTTTTACTTTATTTCGAAGGGTTTTGTATGCAATGTGGTCTTCTGGGGTCTTGTTTTTCAGATAGAGTCCCCAGGCCTTATCTCTAAGGCGCATGGTTGATAGTGTGGTTTTGGTTAGCCAGGGGGCAGAATTAGTTTTTATTCTCTTTGTCCTCAAAGGGGCTTGGGAGTCCAGTATTTCTAAGAATGTTGAGTTGAAGTGAGCAACTGCCTCTTCTAAGGATAGTGTCCTTAGATTGTTCCAGTTAATTGCTTTTAGGGAATTTAAGAAGGTTGATGGGTTAAAGTTTTTGTGGTTGCGGGTCGTAATATAATTGTGGGTGCGGTGTGAGATACAGGGGAGTCAGTGAGTGAAGATGGGCATATGATCGCTTAGAGGGTCGGGAAGAATACCACTGTCTGAAAAATAGTGGGGATGTGACACTAGAATCCAATCTAGAATGCTGCCACAAGAGGGTTTTTTTGACGGACGTGTTACAGTGTTGATTAGCTGGGAAAAGTTATATAGGTTGATGTTAAGAGGGTTAGTTGGAGACTGGATGGAGGCCCAGTTAATATTTACATCTCCTAAGATTATGGTTTCATTGCTGATGTTGGAGATCCAGGAGAGGATATTTTCCAGTGTGGAAATATTATCCCCTGGGGGGATGTAGAGGGATGCTAGACATATGTGTTTGTGCTTATTAAAAAATTCAGCAGAATGGCAGTTCTAAACTTAGAAACCAAACAGAATGCCACGGACCACGGTCTTCTTTCTCTATAGTGTCAACACCAAAATCACAGAAGCGCCAGTATCGAAAGCATGTATTTATTTTTGTGAAAAAGCTAATATTTTCACTGGCGCCTATGATTTAAGTTAATTGACTATAGAGGAGAAGACCGTGGTCCAAGGTGTTCTTTTTGTTTGGTTATTTGTGCTTATTAACTTGTAGGAGAGTGAGGAGTAATTCAGCATTGTTAAATTTAGGAATAGGTTTGTTGTAGGGAGTGATTAGCAAGGAAGATGAATATAGGAGAGCTACTCCACCACCTTTTTTGTGGGTCCTGTCTTTCCTAATGATAGAATAGTTAGGTGGAGTTATTTCAGAGTCTTTTATAGTGGGTTTTAGCCATGTTTCTGAAATAGATAGGATGTCAGGTTTGTTATGCATGAGCCAGGCATGGAGGGTTGTGACTTTATTGACTATACTTTGGGAGTTTAAAGAAGTAAGTAATATAGACTTGTGTGTGGAGGTGGAGGTGGAGGTGGAGGGGCCTGGGTTGGGATGGATATCACCTGATAAAAGACTGGTAATGAGATGAAAGATTGGGTTAGAGAGGTAATTGACCAGTTTAAGAAAATGATTGGGGTCTGTTGTGATGGTGAAGAGGTTTCTGGTTGCTATGGGGATGGAGTTTTTCTGAGAGGAGAACAATTTGTATGAGAAGGATAAGAGGTGTTTTATCGGGTATAGATGGGGAGAGATAGAAGAGTGTGAATGTGAGAGAGGGGAGTTTAGATGGTTAGTTATGTGATAGAATTGTGAATGGTAGGAGGTACAGGGTTGGGTAAGGTAGTGAAGAAATGAAAGTTTAAGAAATAGTAGAAGTAAGATAGAGATGGAAGAAGGTTTTAAACACATGTTGATTAAGGTTGCTTAGTGTTATAGTGTTGTAATTATCTTGTATGTGTTTATAAAAGATTATTATACAAGGGGAATGGTGGAAAAAGCCTGAATGGTAGTGCGGAGTATAGAGTTAGGTAGGTTAGAGTGGTGGGATAGATCAATTGTGTAAGTGGGAGTTCCGAATTGGAGTCTGATAGTATAGAATAGACATGGGTGTGGTTACAAGTAGGATGATGTAGTGATAAGCATATAATCCAGGGACGTACATCTGAGGTCAGGCACACCAACATGGACTGCGAAAGACTCATGACAGTACTTGGAGAGAGACAGCAGTGCATATGCGATATGGCTGAGTCTGTCACCTGACACACAAGTAACTGTGACCATCCACATATACAGGCAGTTGAGAGGCACATCATTGTGTCTCACAATGGAGTCACCTATGTGTAACATGTTTGACAAGTGCTGACACCTGCATAGCTGTGGGACACAGGTGTGTAGGTATCCGCTACTTGATGGCTGCATGCAACAATGTCATCAACCAGAGTAGCCAGGTCTGTCAGTGAAGTTTGTGCATTTATGGGGTTGCCATTGACGTGGGAAATAGTGGGTACATGTCCTCACCATAAGGTATGATGGTACTGTTTTCTGCATACATCTGAAGGCCAGGACCTGGGCACCATTCTATACATACTGTATGACCCCATTGCAGTGCATTAACCTCAATTTGTGGGTCAATGACAGACAGCACACTACTTACAGTTGCCACAGCCTTAGGTGGTACCTACATATGTGGGAGGTGGCAGTTAGCATTTGTGCCTAGATACATGTGGGTCATTGGGGACAGCAGCTACTCACAGGGCCTACATGTGTCTACATATTGCACACACATAGGTGGGGACAGCAGCTACTCACAGGACCTACCATGTCTACATATTGCACACACATAGGAAACACAGAGTAGAGTTGCCACCTTATCAAATGTGGAATGTGGGACACATCTTGTAGTATTGTGACAGTTGGCAGGACATACCATAACCCACGGCAAGTGCAACAGACAGGACTTCCCTCGGTTTGCCAATATGGCAGCTTCTTTGTGTCACATTACCATAGGTTATGCTATTTCTCATAACATTAAGGTGCTTCTGATGTAAAATAACTGCTTTATGCAAGTAGTAGACCACCTTAGGAATTGTTTGCTGACCTACAGTCTGGGGACCGCTGTATTGTTTATGTTATTGTGACAGGTCACACTTGGCTAAACATGGACTGCAACCTGCAGGGTGGAACAGGTGGCAGCCATACCTCTCACCTTTACAGATTTCTGCAAAATGTCCTCATCTTTGCCATATACTTTGGTTCCGTTTGGCATAGCATTGTGGTTTTCTTGCAAAGTAGTGTGAAATCATTAAAGACTGGCATTACACAATAATGACAGATGTTCTCCTGTCAGACTTCATAATCTTCAGAAAATGCATGCGAATGCACAACCTGTTTGTATGTTTGTCAGAGCAATATTTAAAGATTTACCCAGATATTTGGGCTTTGTCCCACTTTTCTGTACGACTTTCTTCAGATGTCTTTCTCAAAGCCATCGACAGGTATGTTTGTGGGCCTAACACAGGCACACTGCTGCAAGGGATATACATACACACACACACACACACACACACACACACACACACACACACACACACACACACACTGATGAACTGCCCTTGTTGATAGTAGAACTTCTACCTGGCTAGTTTACATAAGATAGCTCAATATACATAGTGCACGAACCACAGTGCTTATACAATTTTGCAGTGTCTGCCACTACTATTCAGGTGGTGTAAAGATTGCCACTGGGGGGTAAACAGGTCCTTAAAATGCTATACCTGTGTCACACAGACACACACAGACACACACACACACACACACACACACACACACACACACACACACACACACACACTCTGCTGCAGGGGGGCATGCATTCCAACACACATGCACAGAGAGTTGCCAGTTCTGGAATTACAACACATATCAATCTAGCTATGTATACTATACCCCACCATAAGTATTGCATGCGCCACACTGCTATTGTGTTTGAAAATGTGTGGTGGATGACCTCTGTAGCCTATGAATAGGTTGGTAATGGAGTTGACAGGGTGGCATAAGTACAAAAATGGTATAAACATTACACACACACACACACACACACACACACACACAGAGTTGCCAGAGTTGAGATTAGAACCCCTACCTATCTGGTTGTATCTATTATAGTGATGTGTCATTACATGCACCACAGAGGTTATATGCCCGGGGCCTACATCTCAACCTCTTAGAACAATACACGTGGACAAAACCTTCAATAATGGAGGATACAGACCCAAAAATGGGGACAGTTTTTACATATTGCTCTTACAAACTTAGATAACTGATAGAATGACAGGTTTCATATTAGCATTACTTTTGTAAAGGGTATGAAGTCTGACACTGAGATGTCTGTCATTAATTTTCTGACTTCATCTCTTAATGATTTGCCAGGAAACCACAAGTTTATGAGACAAAGACCAAATATATGAGGCAAACATCTGGACATTCTGCAGAACTCTATGCAGTTGAGAGGTATGGCCTGCAGAGTGTCAAACAGTGCATCTAAGGGATGACATCAACAGGCCTTGTAAATTAATGCAATGGGGGGAGACAGCAGGGTGGAACAGGCCTCAAAATGGTATAATCAACCCATATGCACATAGTTGGCAATATTGAGACTGGAACCCCTACCTGTCTAGTTGTATACAACATAGTGCTACATACTTATTGTGTGTACCACAGAGCTTATAGGCCTGGAAAGTATCCAATGGTGCATCTAAGGTGGAAGATATCAGCAGGCCCTGTAAAGTAGGGTAATGAGGGATTAACAGGGTGGAACAGGCCTCAAAATATGTTGGTATTGCACACACACATAGGCAGGAAAGACCCAAAGCCACAAGGGAATGTATTTATAACACACACACACACACACACACACACACACACACACCTGGCATTGTTGGGAATTGAACCACTACCTATCTAACTGTTTACATTATAGCACAAAGCACTTATCGCATGTGCCACAGGAATTATACATATCAAGAGTGTCTGCCAGTGCTGTTGGGGTTGATAACATCAGTAGCTGCTGACAGGGAGACCACTGTTGTGGAGGGCAGTAGTCACAGAACCAAAATATGGGTGGCCATTACACAGACATAGGCATGTTGGGTGTGTGTATTCTGCTGTATGTCTACTACATACAGAAACACACACACACACACACACACACACACACACACACACACACACACACAGAAACTGATGTGAGATTACAACCCCTCCCTACCTACTATGACACAATGGGCCTCACCATAGTATTTGCACATGCCACTGGTTAAAATTGGTGTATGTGTGGCTGTTGCAGGACATCACTCTATGCCTTCCAGGGTCTGTCTCCCTCTCTCTCTCTCTCTCTCTCTCTGTTTCTGTCTCTGTGTCTCTCTCTACCCCCCTGTCTCTGCCTCTCTGTAACTGATATATTTGTGTATGTTACCTATATATCTGTATGTATATCACAGTCAACAGATGCAGATAAATCTTATTATATGTTCCAGATACAGATAGATGGGGGTAAACATGTCTGATGGGGTGGAGATAGGGTGTACATAGCTGTCTCTATGCAGAAGGGATATATGTGCATCCCAGTTCTGTGCTTAGATGTGGTTCAGACATGGGCTAAAAGTAGCTAAGTGTATATGTGCATCCCAGTTCTGTGCTTAGATGTGGTTCAGACATGGACTGAAAGTAGCTAAGTGTAGGAGCATGCCCAGTATGACCATCAGTAGTAAGAGTGGGACTCCAGTCCAGACCTACCTGTACTCCGGTCCAGGATTTTGATTGCTACAGCTGATTAGCTTATGAACCTCAGTAAACAGTCCAGCACCTCAGTGATATACTGGCTGAGGGATCTCCTGGCTGTGTGCTATTGAGTCATATCTTGGGTGGGTACAGACTGTATGGACTGAGCAGAATTTTGCATAATATGTGAGGTACATTTTCCACAGCACTGTAATGTCCTGGTATGTCAGTGACAGATCAGTAGAGATGAATGTGAGGAACCGCTGACAGACATTTGTCTACTGACTCCATACACTGCAGGGAACCCATGCTACTGCACAAAGTGTTCTAGTCTACAAATTCTACATTTGTCTGGCCAATGGTTCCTCCTTCCCCTTATATGTGGCTCTTTGTCCTGCTCTGCTCCAGTCATTTTGTCCACAGTTGCTGTTGTTACATACTTGCACTTATGGTGTGACTGGGGTAGAAGTTGTAACATCACACACAGGGATATGGACTGCACACCTCTGACTGTACCTGTTTAGCAGGTTGGCCGACATTGTGCCCCAAACATCTGCTCTGGTCCTCAGACAGTTTGTGTTTCACTATTCTTCTAAGGCTACATGCTGACCAAACATCTCAAACTCTTACAGGCAGACATCTTGACAGGGCCATATATCATAGTCGGACACAGGCCCAGACATGGGGACGGCATCTTAGTATTGTTCTTCCAAACATAGACAGTTGATAGACTAGTTTTGTATTAGCTTGCATTTTCTTATGAGTTTGAAGTCTGCATCTCAACCATCTGTCATTATGTTTTTCACATCAACCTGTATTGTTTTGACAATAGTTTGCCAGACAAATGCAATGTTATGTAAAAACAAAGTAAAAACAAAAAGTAAAGGACTCCCCCACTGAAAGTACTGCCAAAAAGTCCAAAATAGTAAAATCCAAAAGTAAGGCAAGTACTACCATGCTATATATGAAGCAACTTCACTTTATTAAAACAATAAAAGCAGTATCATAAGCGCTTTTGGGTAGATCCCTTCAGCAAATGATAAAGCAGTTTTACTACTGCTTTATCATCTGATGAGGGGATCTGCCCGAAAACGCTTATGATACTGCTTTTATTGTTTTAATAAAGTGAAGTTGCTTCATATATAGCTTGATAGTACTTTCCTTACTTTTGGAAATGCAATGTTATGACAAACAGAACAGATATATGAGCATACGTGTGGACATTCTGAGAAACCTGGTCATTTGTAGGATATGGATGGTGCCACTGACTTGGTGTGAGTGCAAACACAGTTATGTGGCAGCCTTTGTATCCTGGCACTAGACTGACTTGTCAGAACCTGCTGTTCTCATAGGCACCATGTAGGTTACTCAGAGTTGTGGACTGTTCATATCTGTGGTCCCCTGTCCTCCATTGTCCAGCTTTCCTGCAGTAACAAATATTGACTTCTAGACAGCCTGTAGAACTCCTACCATAGGTGTAGCTGACATGCAAAATAGTAGGAACAGCCAGGCTGAAACCATGGACCCTGCCACCTACAGTAATGTACTTAGCCCAGTGAGCCACAACAGCCACCAGTCAGTGCTGTCTACTTCCTGGCACAATTAACCACATGCATACATTAGCACATTGACCCCTGCATATTGTGGAAATGACACCTGCATATTGTGGAAATGGAACATGTTAGCAAGTTGATTGGGACAGTTACTGCAGTTCTATGGGAACTCTGGTGTGTGTGGGGGTAGGGGACCATACCTCTCAACTGTACAGATTTTTGCAGAATGTCCAGATGTTTGCCTCACATTTTGGATCCATTTCTCATAACATTGTGGTTGTCTGCAGAATTACTGGCAAATCATTTGAAGTTAAAAAGAAATGACAGACATTTGAGTTTCAGACTTCTTGGCCTTCAGTGAATTCATGCTGCTGCAAAACCTGTTAATCTATCAACTTTCTACATTTGTAAGAGCAATATTTAACAAATCTCCCTGTTTTGGGGACTTTGGTCCACATTTATTTATGACTTTGATCCACATTTCTTTATGACTTTGTACAGATGTCTTGCTCTAACAGGTTAAGAGGTATGTATAGGACTCCAACATTGACATCCATGCATCTGTCCTATGAACCTGCTGTTTGTAAGTCCCTTATATAGTGCAGTGGGTTTTGTTGGCTTGTGGCCTACTGAATATTCTGGGGCAGTCATTATTTGGCAGAGTTCCTGTTGTCCCACATAGGTGTCTGCTGCTATCCCAGTAGCCTACTCCATTCCCTTGCATACATGCAACAATGCCATACATAAGGTACCACTACCCCATTCATTTGTTGTTAAGAAGAGTGACTTACCTTGTGCCTGCAGCAGTTCAGAGGGGAGTGCTTCAGGGCTGACTCTGTTGGATGCACGGAGTACATAGCCTATACATGATAAGGTATAGGTAGTGTGATGTGGCTGGCATCATTTTTACTGTGTGTATGTGAATCAAAGTGAGGTGTCAGTTCCTGAGTCCCTAGGTTTTCAGTGTATGTGCTAGGCATTGCCTCTTTACCAAAGCATACTGGGCATGCCTACATCTGCCTACAGGGACAGGCTCAGGGGGTTCCTCCTTCTCTGAGACCCCTGTGCCTGTGGGGACCTTGGAAATGGTGGGGGGCTGTGTCTCCCTTCTCTGTGATGTTCCTGCTGCAGCTGTTTCTGCAGGATCATATTGTGTAGCATGGCAGATACTATGAACATGTGTGCACATGTGGCTGGAGAGTACTGCAGGGCTGCACCAGATATGTCAAAGCAGCGTAACCGTAACTAAACACATGCTCTACAATGTTCCTAGTTTGTGTGTGTGCCTCATTATAGTGTTCTTCGGTTTGTGTCTGTGCATTTCTGATGGGTGCCATCATCCACAGTTCCAGTGCATAACCAGCATCCCCCACTAGCTGGCCATGGCTGATGCATGGCAGATGTGGGAGTTGTGATAACTACCAGGGCTGCCAGCCCACACATTAATAATGATGCCCTGGGCATTGCACACGACCTGACAGTTGATGGAGTGGTACCTCTTAAGGTTGACATAGACTCCACCCTCCTCACCAGGCGATGCTTTGATGTCTACATGAGTGCAGTCTATGGCACCCACTGGCATGTGTTAGCATGATATCCAAGAACTCATGCAGTACCCTGGATGTGGATGCCTGTGAGACCCCCATGATGTCCCCGGTAGGTTTTTGGAAAGTCCCTGTAGCTAGTATTCTTTTATTTATTTATTTATTTATTTGCAGTTGGTTTACCAGGATAGTCCATTGGGCCAAAAGAACCCGTTTTCAATGGAGTCCTGGGGAAAAAAGCTCCAATACAGACAAAATTAGGTGCATACAAAAATTACAAAAATTTACAAAAAGAGATTGTACAGAGTAAAACATAAAACATTTAAGTTCACAATTCAAAAGCATTCAAATCAATACAGTATGATGAGGATAAATGAGAGGTAAGAAAATAGAAAGAGTAATGTGATATACATTTAGAGGAGTTATTCAAGCAGATATCAAATAACCTTACAGAGTAGATATACTGATGAAACATGAGGTTTGTTAGGTAGAGATACGTATCAAAAGTGTAAAGGATGATGAGATATAATAAATTTATGAGGGGAGGGAGCAAGAGCAATCCCATTGGGACCTCAGGTATGTATGGAGAGAGTTTTTGAACGTGTACCGGTTAGAGGTGGTACGAATGGATGGTGGGAGTGAGTTCCAGAGGCGGGCAAGGTTGAAGGATAGTAAGTGTTTACCTGGGGGATGAGATGGTTTATGGACTTCTAATAGGTTTTGATTGTTAGACCTTAATACTCTATTTGGTAGGTGCATTTTGAAGGCAGAAGACAGGGAGGGACAAAGAGAAGGACTAAGAATGAGCTTGTGAGTGAAAGTCAGCTGTATATAAGTGAGATGATTAGGTAGTTCGAGCCAGTTTAGGGTTTGGAGAGAGGAACAGTGGTGGGTGGAGGACCTGTGTCCATTTGCGAATTTGGCGATTTTATTATAGCAGGTGGAAAGCTGGTTATTTTAGAGAGGACTGAAGATTGGTCAGTAGTGGGGCCCCATAGAGAAGGGAAGGGATGAGAAAAGAGGAAGCAAGTGTGATTTTGGAGGAGCTTGTAAGGTACTGATTCTGACGGTAGAGCATACCTAGTTTTTGATGAGTTTTTTTTAATATTTAGTTGTAGATGGGAGTTGTAGCTAAGCCTATTATCAATTTGTACACCTAGTAGCTTAGTTTCAGTCACTAGTTCAAGGGGTAAGTTATTTTGGCTGGTAATTGAGAAAGAGTTTATATTGAAGGAAATGGATTTGGAGGGGGTAAATACCATAAGTTTTGTTTTGGAGGCATTGAGTGCCAAGTGATTTATTTTCATCCACTGTTCGGTAATTGAAAAAGCTTTCTGGGTAAGTGTTTGGAGCTGAGAGGAGGAGGTGGCAGAGCAGATAATGGTAGAATCATCTGCATATTGGATGATGTTTGCAAAAGGAATTGATTTGTGGAAATCGTTTATAAATATATTAAAGAGGAGGGCAGCAAGAATAGATCCTTGAGGAACTCCAGTGGGGTACTAAGGAAAGGGAAGTGGCCTTTTTCCATATTACAGCTTGGTTTCTATTTGATAGATAGCTAGAGAACCAATTTATGGAAGAAGGAGAGAGGTTAAGTTTTGACAGTTTGGTTAAGAGCAGATTGTGTGAGATAGTGTTGAAGGCCTTGGAGAGGTCAAGTAGTAGGGTAGAGACAATGTGGCCGGAATCACGTGCTGTGTTAACAGTCTCAAGGAAGGATAAGAGGGCTGTCATAGTGCTGTGGTTTGGCCTGAATACATGCTGTGTAGGAGTTATAAGGTTGTTGTCTAAGAGATGTGGCAAGAGTTGAAGGTGGACACACTTTTCCAGAAGTTTAGAAATAGGGGACAGGATAGCAATAGGACGAAAGTTGTTGATGCTACAATTGTTGCCTCCTTTGTGTAGAGGGATGATGAATGCTTGCTTCCACAGTTGGGGCACAGTGCATTCATGAATAGAGTTGATTAGAATGCTGATGGGATAAGCAATAGCATCTGCAGCTATGCTTAGGAAGTAGGAGGGAATGGTGTCGGGCATTAGTGCAAGGCTTCAGTTTCTGAAGAAGTTTCTTTATAGTGGAAGTGGGTGTAGGTTTTAGTGAGAATAGAGAGGAAAGTGGAGAGAGAGTTTGAGGGGGGTGAGAATGATGAAGCAGTTGGAGTAGTGGATAAGGTGGAAGATAGGCAGTGTGAGGTGGAATTAGGGATAGGGTTGTGGGTGGGAGAGGGAGAGGGTGTATTAGATAGTGAGGTGGGGCATGTGAAGGAGGAGGTGAGTTTGCTAATGGAGTCGATGAAAAAGAAGTTAAAGCTAAAGCTAAGTCGGGACTGTTTGGGTCTGGGGTTGGGGTGTGAGGTTTGCTGGGGTTAAGGAGGGTGGATATCCCCTTCCAAAATCTTTGAGGGTTGGTTTTATTATTGTTTTGGAGTGTGAAGAAGTATTTTTGTCTATCTGAGGTTATTAGCTTTTTTACTTTATTTCGAAGGGTTTTGAATGCAATATGATGTTCTGGGGTCTTAGTTCTCAGATAGAGTCCCCAGGCTTTGTCTCTAAGATAGTTGATAGTGTGGTTTTGGTTAGCCAGGGGGCTGAATTTGTTTTGATTCTTTTTGTTCTTAGAGGGGCATGGGAATCAAGTATTCTTAAGAAAGTGGAGTTAAAGTGGGCAACTGCTTCTTCTAATGGAAGTGTCTTTAGATTGTTCCAATTAATTGCTTTCAAGGAATCTACAAAGATTGATGGGTTGAAGCTTTTGCCGTCACAGTAGTAATGTAGTTGTGGGAATGGTATGAGATACAGGGAGCCGATGAGTAAAAGTAGGCAGATGATCACTAAGAGGGTCAGGAAGAGTACCGCAATCTGAAAAATAGTGGGGATGTGATACTAGAATCCAGTCAAGGATGGTGCCAAAGGAGGGGTCTTTTGATGGGTGTGTTATGGTATTGATTAGTTGGGTAAAGTTATATAGGTTGATGTTAAGAGGATTTTTTAGGGACTGGATGGAGGCCCAGTTAATATTTACATCTCCTGAGTATGGTTTCATTGCTAATATTGTCAGAGAGCCAAGAGAGGATATTTTCAAGTGTGGAAATATTGTCCCCTGGGGGAATGTAGATAGATGCAAGGCATATGTGTTTGTGTTTATTAACTTGTAGGAGAGTGAGGAGTACTTCTGCGTTGTTAAATGTAGGAGTGGGTTTGTCGTAGGGGGTAACTAGCAAGGAAGAGGAATATAGGAGGGCTACACATACCTTTCCTTTGGGTCCTGTCTTTTCTAATGATAGAGTAGCTAGGTGGAGTAATTTCAGAATCTTTTATAGAGGGCTTTAACCATGTTTCTGAAATAGATAGTATGTCAGGTTTATTATGCATAAGCCATGCATGGAGGGTTGGGACTTTATTCATTATGCTTTGGGAGTTTAGAGAGGTAAAGTATATAGGCTTGTGTGAGGAGGAAAAGGAGGAGGGGCCAGGGTTGGGATGTATATCACCAGATAAAAGACTGGAAATGAGGTGAAAGATTGGGTTCAAAAGATGATTGAGTAGAGTAAAACAATGATTTGGGTCAGTTGTAATGATTATGGGGTGTTTGGTTGCTATGGGGATTGAGTTTTTCTGAGAGGAGAAAACTTTGAATGAGAAGGTGAGGAGCTGTGTTATTGGGTAAAGATGGGGAGAGATAGGAGAGTGCAAGTGTGAGAGAGGGGAGTTCAAATGGTTGGTTGTATGAAAACATTGTGTATGGTATGAAGTATGGGGTTGGGTGAGGTAGTAAAGGTATGATAGTTTAAGAGATAGTAAAAGAAGGATACAAATGGATGAAGGATTTAAAGGCATGTTGATAAGGCTGCTTTGTGTTAAGTGTTATAGATGTCTTATATATGTTGTAAGGTAATTGTGCAGGGGGATGGAGAAAAAGCTTTGTAAGGATGGGTAGGATAGGGAGTAGTAAGTGTGGAGCTGGAGGGAGAGGTAGTTGAGTGGAGGAGAGTTTGGAATGAGAAGAATGTATGTATTAGCTGAAGGAGTGGTTACAAATTGGATAATAGGCTGTTGAGGTGTGTCTAAGGTGTAGAGAGCTGATTGGTGTAGGGAGGAAGTGGGTGTGGAAACTGGAGGGATATAGGTAGAGGTACTGGGGCGGTGAGATTTGGGGGCAGGGTAGGGGCGGAGTGAGCCGAGGGCTGAAGAGACAAAGGAGTGTTGTAGCACTAGAAGAAAAACAATCTAAAAGGTAAAGGAAAACAGCAGAAAGGTATGAAACAGTTATAAGTATGTAAGTTTAAAAGAGGTTTAAGTTTAGACTGTAAAGAGATACGAGTTAGGAGCTTTGGAGTGAAAAGGAAGGAAGTTAGGGAGGGTCTAGAGAGGAAGATAAAGTACAAAGGTTAAAGAGAATTTACAGCTGCAGGACTCAGGTTAATGGAGAGAAAAAGGATGAGTCAATGGTAGCAAAAGAATAGTAGCAAAAGAATAGTACTTAAGGCTACACTTACTTTTGTTTCCACTGGGATGGGTTCCCCTCTGTTGGCTTTGTGTCTGAGGTGAGGGAGGCAAAGCTCAGTGAGTTCCTGTAATATGTCCCTGTCCCCCCTGTAACGCTCTACTATCTCCAGCTCATGTAGCCCTTGAAAGGATACCCTGGGCCTGAACACTCTTCTCCTCCTCAGTCTGGGCCTATTGATAGCATCATCATTATCATCACTGACCTCAGCCTATAGCACACACAGATGTAGCAAAGCAGTAGCAGCCCCTATCATTTTGTCATTTAAAATTCCCCAAGCATGAACTCCAATGGTGCTTACTTTGTGGGAAAAATCAGATTGAAGGGTGTATGCATACTTTATACTGGTGTGCTGCAGATACAGCTTGTGTGGTTGGCTGTGATAAATTCCACCTGCCAGGTATATCACTGAGGGGTGTGACTGGGCCAGTGTCAGTAAAACAGGGCTTATCAGTGTTTTATACTTGATTGGCTTTCCCAAGGTATTTCCTTTAATTTTTTTTCCCTTCAATTTCTTCCACTGCTAAGCCCTGCAGCATGCCACGCAAACCCATGGAGCTAGTGTAAACATTGCTCAGCAGATTGGACCCTTCCCTGTACATGGGCATGCTTAGGTCTTCTTTAACTAGCTAAAACAGACTTTGTGGGGCAAAGTGTACCTTAGCAGCCTCAGACACACACCCCTGCTTAGCAGTGCTTAGTTGATTGCAAACAGGTGCTGCTAAGCTCCAATCCACTTAGATATGCCGTGACACCCCCCCTTCTGATGTTAGCTATCTGTTCTGCTTACACCAATACAGTTCTAGCCTTACCAGGGTTAGTACCTGTGGACACAGTGGTCCTTTTTGCTATTCAATAACCCTGCCTCATTTACATACATCTAATTGCATATACCCTGGATACTGCACTACACCAGGGCCTATCTCCTTAGCTACCACTATAATCTGCCATTGTAGGACTCTGTACCCTATGCACTATAATGCAGTACCTTTGCATAGCTTTAAACTTCATATTTTACATTTTTTATATATATATTTTTTTGGCCAAAATAGCATGTTTGTGTGTTGCTGCATACTGCTTAATTGTGGCATATGTGTTAAAAAAAAGTAATTTTTTTTATATATTGCATTACTTATTTAAATCAATGGCCATAGTTTTGGCAATTTGCATGGCTACTGTCACATATACAACCTTTTATTTGGACTGCCACAGCCCCTGTTTAATTTTTATGGTCCGGTACACAGTTTGTAACTGCGTACTTTTTTCCTGCAGACACAGCACCTACACGGATGCCTTTCTGCAAAATCACCTCATTTGGATAGTTTTCACCAGCAGATGAGGTGATTTGCATTCTGCAAACACTTCCGTGTCCGCACAGTCGTGTATGCCCCCAGCCCTGCTTCGGCAGCCATATTTCGTGTTGAAGCCACAACACTATTCCTACATGGAGAAATGCTCTGTGTAGGGTTTATTGAATATTCCCCAGAATTTTGAGAAACTCTACTGCAGTGGACATGCTCTGATTAGCCAGATTGAGAAAGTGAGCTCAATAATTTAAGAGTTCTTCTGAAGGGAGACATACAAAGGGAGTTATTTAGCAGGAATCCTTGAAGACTCTATTTTAATATCAGTATTTGAAAGGCTGAATGTCAACAAGCAAAAACAAAAGCCAAATGCTGACAAGCAAAAAAAAAAAAAAAAAAAAAAACAAACAAAAAGACCAAAAATCCAGGAGAAGAGTAAATCATAAATTTCTCTTTTTGCCTTTAAATTTCTTTTTTGCAGTGGAAAAAGCCTCACTGCACATCTCCCCAACTAATATATATATATATATATATATATATATATATATATATATATATATATATATATATACATATACATATATATATATATATATATATATATATATATATATATATACATATATACCAACTCCACCATACCTTGGAAAAAGGGAGTATTCTGGCAAATGGCCATCTTGGACTTGATATGTGTAAGTCAATTCTTTCAGCTATTCAGTCTGCTTGTTTCAGGACTCAGTCTAGGGAGCCCTGACAATTCAAATGGTTACCATCCTTGAAACACTAAACT
The DNA here is from genome assembly GCF_019279795.1 of Protopterus annectens. Lineage (NCBI taxonomy): Eukaryota > Metazoa > Chordata > Ceratodontiformes > Protopteridae > Protopterus > Protopterus annectens. The sequence continues at coordinate 1,498,350,954 of NC_056744.1, read as the reverse complement.
TTGAGTTTAGATTGCTGAAAGGATTTATGGTTAACCAAACAGTGGCTACAATGTCTTGGAGTAGTGGAGCATAGATGTGACAGTCATCCAAATATGAAATAATAGAAACACCTTGAAGTCTACAAAAGGCTGTAACTGGGTCCATCTACTTTGTACTCTTGGAGCAGTGGAAAAACTAAATGTGCAATCCCAAGTTAAGGAATCTTACGAAAATCTTGTACATCTTGTGGACTGGAAAATTAAGATATATATCCTTAAAGTGTTAGGTTGCTAGGCAGTCTTTTTTTGTTGGGGTTGGGAAATCAGCATCCTGAATTTTGGAACCAAAGGAAAGATGTTTAACATTGAAAGTTTCAAAACTAGTCTTGATGTGTTTTCCTTTTTTGGAACTACAAACATTCTGGGATAAAAAAAACCTTTATCTCTTTGAGATGAAGCACTGTTTCTGTTATACCCTGAGACAACAAACCTAACAGAATTTGAGGAAACAGATAGATTTAATTTTTTTTTACAGATGTGGGCTCCCTGATAGAGGTGGAAGGGATGCCCACTTAAGTCAGTAACCACCCTTGATTATTTTTAGAGCTCAGGAATCTGAGCTTAACTTTTTTTCCAGAAACAAATGCAGTGGGGGACATCACTTACAATTTGGGAAGATGGTCAAGGTGCAGATAGAGAAAATGGAGGGGGAGAAGAAGGTATATGTAGTCATTGGACTTTACCTCAAAAAGAGAGTCCTTGGGATCCATTTGTTTTCCTTTTTTAATCTTCCTTCCATGTCTTTTTATATCATTGTCTAGCTGGCTTTTGTGGGGTGTGTGCCTTCAAAGGACTTTTGAAAAAAGGACCAGAAGAAGATAGCTAATTTCTCTGACAGATTTTTTGACACCTCTTATCAGCTTACCTATTTCTTCCAGTTTCTTTAGTACTTCTACTTAAGAACTGTCAAGCAACAGGTCTATGTCAAGAGGGACAATAACAACTTGAGTGTTAACGTTATTAGATAAAGTTCTATAATCTTATCCATTCACTGCTTTACAGTGCAATACCAGTAGCAGCAGCCCTAGATGCAGCATCTGTTGTATCATAAGCACACTTCATAGCATGCTTAGTGACATGTGAAGCAGTGTTTAGCATTTCTGACAGGAAAAAGCTAGTTTCAGAGTTAGGAAGTAAATATAAGTTTTACTGCACATTAGCAAAAATATATAAAAGATGTTTGGACTTGTGAGTTTGGATGTTTTTAGCTCTAAAAGCCAAAGTGGAGCAGACCTTCTTTCCATTCTATCAAAGGAATGACTGTCCTTGTTATATGGGACTGAGCTAGAAGTGAAAGAGGTCTTAGACACCATAGAAGCTCTGTCCCCATCCATTAAAATAATAACATGATCTGCAGCAGGGTTTCTGTAATAGAGTTTATGTATGTGAAGTACCCTGTAAATTCTGTCAGATTTCATTGGGGTAAGGGGATGGGAATCAGGGAAAATGGAGGCAGAAACAAATGCATCATATAAGGTCCCTAAAACGGGGGAATGGTTACTGGTTTAAGGGAATTTATGCTTCCACAACTCTTCTGTGATTCTGTTACTTCCTTACCCACACACTTATAGTATCACTTCATTTTTAAAATTTGTAGTATCCAAAGGCATTTCATCAGGGGGTGTCAAAAGAGAAGGTATCTTATTATTCAAGCCCACAAGTATTAGAAGAGGATAATTTTAGAGGTGTAGTCCAAGCCCTCAATATCTGATTCAGAAAGACCTTCTTCATCTGAGTAAGAGAGGTATATCTAGTTTTCACTGGTTGTTTTTTCTGCATGACCTTGTTACTCATTGTTTTTGTTTGAAATGTTTTCTGAGTAAAATGTGGCAGAAATAGGTGGCAACTGTTTTGCCTTTTTAATCCTCAGTTTAGGAGACTCTAGCCTTAAAGTCTTAGGAGTGACCAAAGGTCTGATCTCCACAAAGGATCCAGTGAAGTCCACCCACCCCAATACTTGCTGAATAACCTTCCACATCCTTATAGATTATTGATGCTAAGTTATTACTTCTTGGCCAAAGCCTGTCATATGGTCAGAATGGAGGGGTTTAAATTGGGGATCATAGTGGCCTCCTGAAGGGATGTGCTAGAAGGACCAAGAAAAACAGACTGATGCTCTGAGAATTGCAAAAGTACCTCAGTGGAAATGTCAGACCTAGACCACAGAACAAGTCAGAAATTCCAGAATTTCTTGGATGTTTTTTTCAATGCCTTTTACTTTTTATTCTGAGGGGAGAAATCTGATGAAAAAGATTCAGTCACTGTGGTCTTGCATATTGACTGTTTAAGGGGCTTGCTCTTTTGAAATATTTTTAAACAATTTAACCTTTGCCTTATACTTTTTGGAATAAGCAAAAGGCAAATCTAACAGAGCATAGTATTGTGCATATTCATTTATGTAAAAACATGTGTGGAATGGTGTCCTTGTAGGGAATATGTCTACCACATAAGCATTTACCCTACTGACAGGAATACCAGCTTTTCTAGCTGAAGTTATCCACCAAACTAATAATGCTGAACTCATGAAAAGTCTGCTTAAGTGTGGTAAACAACAACACACTGTTGAGTTTTTCATGGCTTTACATCTGTTTTATAAGAGTATGTACCACTGTGAAAATGGATGACATATGGGGCACAAGGAAGGATCCTAAAGCTTTGTACACTGGGCAAATGTCCAGGATGCATGCCATATAGTTAGGGTTACTGCAGCAGTGATCTAAGGAAAAACATCCTCTTGACCATATTCAGTTCCAAGTTATACAGCTTGTGATGCAAAATGTGTATATGTTTGCAGATTATTGCCTTCATAGGTTGTTACTAGGTGGTAGACTAGTTAAGCATTGCTGATAAGGATGGTCCCCGGAAAATGTTCTTGGATCTGAGAAAATCTGAACATAATATCAATACAGACTTGTTCCCACAATGTCTACCTAAATTGTTGTATAGACTATTACATTTCTATTTAACGTGCAATGGCAGGGACGCCTTATGTTCTAAAAACTCAAATAATCAACTTTTTTTAAAACAAGAAAAATCATTATTAAGCCATTACTTATGACATAATCAATCATATCTTTTTATAAATTAAAACAAACCACACCAACACAATCCTAGTTACAAGCATTTTACATCACAAACCATACTGACACACTCCCAGCTGCAAACTTTATACATCACTTATAATCTACCCAATCATTTTCAGTCAAACATTACATAGCTCATTCAAGTCCTGCCTTCTCTTAAACCTCATTCCTCCCCTGTATGTATTGTTCCCACAATTCCCATTTTTCCCTATGTACTTTGCTATTGAATAATTTATGTAACGTTGCTTAAGTTTTGATATATAGCAATATATGTGAAGCATGATGTTTGATAATTTTAACTTAATAAAGTTTGATTACTTTTATATAAATGTAAATGTGCTATGTCACAAGTGATAAGTCAATAAAGGTGTTAAAAAATAATCAACTTTGACTTGTACGTGAAATAACATACAGTGAAAATTGACATATGAAATTATGTACGGGTGAAATGACAAAGCATGTAGTTGCTCTTCTAAAGGGGTAAGTTGTTTTTAATTATCTAGCATGCCTTGCTGGTGTATGTAAATCACTGCCACTATTTACCTTGATGTCATTTTGTGGGTTTGGTCATAGAAAAAATTAAACAATGAAACTAAAATGAGAGTTCATGTGATAAACCTCACTGGTTTTCAAAACCATTTGCAACTTTAAAGTCAGGAGTATAAATATAAATTAAATTAAATGCAAAACCAAGATACAGTGAAAGTAAAGGCAGACCCTTAAATAGCTAGACTTTCAGAACAGGAAAGAAAAAAATCTATGTGATTAAGGGATTGTGTTGTCTATTCTAACTGCTGTGAATTTAATGTAGAGGAAAATGTTTGAAAGGTGACCTTTATTAGCATATGATTTACCAGGTTCTTACTGCCACATATTTGATTTCATCTAATTTTGCAAATGCCCATTGTGCTACCATTTTGTATGACACTGAAATGGTCTATGAAAGCACACCTTCCCGGGAAAATATTGCTGAACTGTCCATATCATTGCACGATCTTTAGATTTTCACCTCATAAATGTGGTCTGTTCCTCATGAAATTGTGGTTTCTGGCAAATAATTGATGATGGAATTAACTAAATAATGTCTGACATTTCAGCTTCTGACTGTGTCCTTCAGAAAATACATGTGAATGCAAAACCTTTTATTCTATGCACTTTACAAGTTTGTATGTGCAATACCTAAATTCTGCCCCTGATGTTGATCCTTTGTCCCCTTATTAGTTTTGGCTTTGTCCAGATTTCTTTTTCGAAGATATTGAGAGTTATTAAAAGAGTTGTGCACTGGTCTGGCTGGTTCATCTGAAATACATTTTCTACTTATTTCAACAGCTTGACAAACTGTTGATCTACTGTCATTATAGGTTACATAATATAAATATGTATTTTCTTTTAATTTATGACCAACAGGTTGCAAAATGAATACATCATGTTAATTATGGACAAATAAAGCTATGTGCAAAAATAAGAACCTTGTATTGTAATAAACTTTACAATCCATTAATGTATTGACTATTAGGTTTATGCTGGTTGTAAAGTATTTCTTTTTATTTTGATAAAATAATACAACAAAAACATTTTTATTTTTACAGGTTTGGATAATCTTGTATTGGACACTAAAACAGCACACCCTGATCTCATTCTATCTGATGACCTGACCAGCATAAAACATGGTAACAAAAGGCAGGAACTCCCTGAATACCCGGAGAGGTTTGATGCATGGCTGTCTGTGCTAGGATCAGAGGGATTCATGTCAGGTAGGCACTACTGGGAGGTAGAGGTGGGAAACAAGACTTCTTGCTGTGTGGGTATCACCAGAGAGTCCACCAGCAGGAAAGGAAACTTCATCATGAGCCCTGGGAATGGATATTGGACTTTGTGCCTTTCCGATTATGAGTATGTAGTATGGGATACATCACCAAAGAATCTCAGACTCAGGGAGAAGCCCCAGAGGATCGGAACATATCTGGACTATGAGGGAGGACAGGTGTCATTTTATAATGCTGACAACATGTCCCATCTCTACACTTTCACTGATACTTTCACTGAGAGACTCTATCCTTTATTCAACCCTTGTACTAATGATGGGGGTGAAAATGCAGAACCCTTGAAGCTCTTTCACTTAAAATTATAGTTCGACTGAAAACGGTTGGTGTACTGACATGGAGGATAAAATGTTTCTGCTGTATGAAAAGCATGTTTGCAAACAACACACAGAATGAAGCAGTACAAAAATTAAGCAGATTTACTGTCTGACAACCTTAAGGTGAAGGGAGAATATTATAGCAATAACCCACGCATGGGTGTGGGTAATGCTGGATTTACCCACGGTTGGCGTGGTTTGGTCCCGAGGGCGAAGCCTGAGGGACCAAACAAAGCCAACCGTGGGTAAATACAGCATTACCCACCAGAAGTGAGTTATTATATCTATGACATTATTTAAGAAAAGAAACTATTACTTTTCTTAAATAATGGCATAGTATAATGCCTGTTTACTGCCCTTCCGCAGATGTCTGGCATCCGCGGCAGTTCTGATGTACTGCGCGCCTGCGCAGTACATCAGAGCTTTGGGCAAAAGCAACGGAGAAAGCAAGATCTCCGTTGCTTTTTTTTTTTTTACTGTTTCGCTATGTTAAATGGGTTTAACATAGTGAGACAGTTTTAAAATAAGCAACGGAGATGTCCGGTGCTTATTTTAAAACTGTCTCGCCATGTTAAACCCATTTAACATAGCGTAACAGTAAAAAAAGCAATGGAAATCTTGCTTTCTCCATTGCTTTTTTTTTTTAAACCTGTCTCGCTATGTTAAATGGGTTTAGCATAGCGAGACAGCTTTAAAATAAGCAACGGAGATCTCCGTTGCTTATTTTAAAGCTGTCTCGCTATGTTAAACCCATTTAACATAGCGAGACAGTGTTTTAAAAGTAGAGTTATACTAATGGAAAAAAGTCTGGGCGACCGGACCTTTTTCCATTAGTATAACTCGATTTACAATGTGCACGCTGGCCAATCAGCATGCACGTTTTGGGGGGGGTCATGGTATAATAAAGAACAACAGCCTTTACAGGAGAAAAATGTATGAAAGCAAAGTATTTTTTGAGAAGATCATTTTTTTAACTGTATGAATTTTGCAATGTTCTACGTATTTCTTAAATATTCTAATTAATTTTGAATCTTGAAGGTCTGAGCATCAATAATGTTGTTTTGGCATGTATGAGTTTTAACAGTAAATGACTACATTTCAAAGTTCATTCTGTTTCGAAATTATCTTGAAGATGAAATCTGTATAAATAAACCACAATTCTAATTTATTATTTTTTAATCTTCTGTCTTTTAGTGTTAATAATTTATTCTGTGTCTCAAGCCCTAACTTCGTCTTTCATTTCTCAGATTCTGTGTGACACATAGTAGATGCAGTTTCCTGCTAGTGACAGTACATCCATTGGCCATATAAATGTAAACTGCTGGTGCTTTCAAATGTCACCATCTATAAAAGTCCCCCCACATACCCAAATGAAGACTGACTGCTTGTGTCTCCAGTCAGTGTTTGTTTTATATAAACTGGTTGTTTATATTTTGTAGAGTGTTATAAACAGCATTTTGTAGGACCTGGTGGTCTGCAGTATAGGATAGGATAGTATCATACAGTGTGGTCAGTGTTGATGGATGTAATTAAATTACAGCTGCATTTTTTATTTAATTTGTGGTGCTGCAACCATCAGATGTCTTGCATTCTAATTTGCTGAAGCTAGAGATTAGTGTTATTATATCATTTAAACTATTACATAACCACTGACAATTTAATACAGAAAAAGTAACAATAGATGATTATATTACTGACATATTTGTGCTGTGCCATGTGTAAATATTGTGAATTGAAAGTTAGCAGTTCATGATATGGATTTAAATTGGTCTGAATAAAATCAGCGATTATTTTCCCTCCTCCTCTTCTCCCCCCCTTTTTCATTTTCCTTCTTGTTATCATAAAATTGATCAAGGCAAATGTACTGCCAGAATCACCCTTGTAACTGCTAAGTTTATGATAAAATACATCAATATAAAAATTAAAATAATTTTGTATTATTTATTGCTTTTCAGAATGATGCAATTTATACACTGGTGAGATGTTACATACCAGAATAAAAAAAATAGCTTCTGCTGAGATGTGTTGACAACCTTTCAATTTTTAATGGTTCTCTAAGTCATGCAAAGTAGCTCACCTTCTTCAGCCCAATTGGCTCCTTCATTCCTCTCTCAAGTGTTAGAGCCAGACACGCCTACATTGGGTGAGAGCCCTACAATCCGTTTACTCCCTTGCTATAGGACTAAATTACCCCATTCATTCTTAAATAGGGGTGAGACTGAGGTGATAGGAAGCAGGCCAGTCTTCCATAGGTAGTGACCTCCTCTCCCTGAACTTGGAGCTGCTGTTCCCATTGTTACTCACTACGGCTCTGCTAATGCTGCTGACCATAAAGAAGGTGCATGTCTCTGCTGGCATGTTCATACTGACCCCTGGGATGTGCATGTCTCTGCTGGCATGTTCATACTGATCCCTGGAATGTGCATGTCTCACAGACACACACACACACACACACACACACACACACACACACACACACACACACACACACACACACACACACACACACACACACACACACACACACACACACACACACACACACACACCACACACACACACACACACACACACACACACCAACACACACACACACACACACACACCAACACATGCCAGCTCATGCACACACACCAACACACACACACACACACACACACACACACACACACACACACACACACACACACCAACACACACCCACCAACACACACACACCCACCAACACACACATATCCACCAACATACACACTCCAACACACACACACACACCAACACACACGCACACACCCACACAGACTACATAAAAAGTATTTGCAGGAAGAATACAGCTTGGACTTTTCTACATCTAGATGGCCAACTCACCTACCATATTAGAGTGTGGGACAGGTAGAATTTGAAATCATTTGTTGAGTGATCATTTTATGAGATGTGACAGAGAATAGACAAGTAGTAATCAGATGGCAGTACTGAATTTTAGGGTTACACAGTCTGCTGCTGTGAAAAACATATCCTTGTTTTGTTTGTATTTTATTACATTGACACCAATCATGAGATTTTTATACAGTGACAGGCACTGGATTATGAATCTGATGAAAAAGGTCTGACATATCAAATACCTCTCTTGCCAATCATTACCAGTGATTACAATTCCCCATGACCAATCATCACTTTTTTTCTATTAGCTTACTTCCTTCGAGATTGTTCAAGATGAATCAGGCAGCATTATAAATTAGAAATTGCCTCTTCTTTTTCACTTGTGCAATCTCTAATCATTTTACAGATGTGCAGGAGGTCCGAGGATGCCTTGAATTCCAGGCATAGATCACTTCTCAGCAACCTAGAGAAGCTGCATATAGAGCTACGGCTTTAATGTGATCCATATTAGGACAATGTCTTTATACCCTGGATTCTCTGGTAAGGAAGCTTTGTGGGCATTACACCTGTTGGATATGGCTGGGTAAGTACATGCCAAAGGGGCATTAAATTCAGTGATGGACACTATGACTTTCTTAAACCTGGAATATGTGCTCTTACTTATAAGATGGGTGACATAGAATTATCTTCTTACTACCTTGGCCACATGTTGGTCAAAGGTAAGATTATTACGTTCCCAGGTTCCCAACTATTGGTTCAACCCTTAAGGGTGAATTATTAATTGAGTAAATCACCTGAGTGGCAGTTTTCCCAAAGGCACTATAATGTATCTCTTGGCATTGCATTTTAATCCGTGACTTTGGCACCAGTCATTTGTCTGTATAAGAGAAAACCCGACTGGTCTGATCAACGGTAATAAAGGCTTTACGCAGCTTCCCACCAAAAAACACTTTAATAAACACAAAATAATAAAATTCACGACAGGAATATATTCCACTCCAAAATCACTGTTTGTTAAGCGCTTTCATCCGCCAAAAGGCAGACTTCATCAGAACAATTAACTTCACCTGCTGCTCCATATTTTATATAAATTTAGGTGCCAAACGCCATTACAAGTTTAGAAACAGGAGTACTTAAAGGCATAAACACTTTAAACAATATCATAGTTAATATCTGTAATATACTTTATGTATAGATGTAATTATTGAAAAGTATCATAATAAAATGTATATAATTATACATAGAAAACACACTCTCAACTGTCCAAAATAAATAAATAAATAAATAAATAGATAGATAGGGTATGAAATACCTATTTAATAACTGGGATACTTAAAAATCCATAGTATGTGTGTCTTATCGTTCCAAAACCATTTCTCTTCTTTTCCTATGTACATTCTGCATTCTAAAATAATAGGAAACTCCCACATCCTATGGGCTCCCAATATACACTAACTACTATCAATAAATAAATAACATAGTATAGCATAAAAATATAATATAAATTAACTAATTTATGATCTAAAACATCTAAAAATGGTATAAATATCATATAATAATGTAGGTATTGATAATAATGTGTAAAACATGTATATAAATGTAATTTGAAATAAATAAATAAATGTAGATATAAATATATTTATATGTATATGGTATATTCAATTTCAAAAAATACTCAATGATTCAAAATATAGTCATTAATACATCATGTGATACATAAATGATTAAAAATAGTAAATTTGAAAATAATAAAAACAATGTATGATTGGTACAGGTGTAATTATCGCATTAATAGGAATGGCTTTATACTACTTTTCTCATTGTGAGTGGATTCTGCTTACTGCTTTAATTTGTCTGTATAAGACCATCCTGTAGTATGCTTTTGTCAATGGGGGATTATATTATAGCTCTCAGTTTGGAAATTTGATCAGCCAAAGGCCCCTGACATTAACCTTGACTGCCAAGAAGTAGATGCCAAATAGTAGTGGAACCAGCTTGGAGACCTAAGGTACTCCATTATTGACTGGTCTCTTACTGGAGGTTATCGCACCAATCCTGACTTTATGGGTCCCATCTGTAAGTTATGTATTGGTTTATGCTCAGTTCCATGAGATTGACAAGTATACCTGAGTTGAGGTATTGTACTGAACACCTTATGATCTTCTCAAAGAAGTCCTCCAGGTTTAGTAGGCATGACCATCCATTGACAAAGCCAAACTGAGTTGGGTCCAGTGTTTGAAGGTTGCCTACGTGTTTGTTGTTCACTCCCATAATAATTCATTCCATGGCTTTGCCTGTTAGACTAGTGAGATTAATGGGTCTATAATTCCTGAGGTCAGTTGATGGTCCACTCTTGCAATACTCCATTCTCGGGGTACAAACCTGTTTTGAGGTGATAGCTGAAATGTGCCTCAAGTGGTCATGATAGGTCATGTTTCAGACTATTTAGGAGGCAACCTGGGAAATTGTCAGGGCCCAAAGAAGCTGTGACTTTGGCCTTAATGAAAACGTCCAGGACTTGCTCCCTGATAATAATTATGTCCTCACTAGAGAGGTCAGGCCACACGGTTTACTAGCAATATTGCGAAAGGCAATACGATTTCCTTTTGCAATATCGAAGTAAACCATCGAATCCAGAATGCCAACCACTTCACAATGTCAATCCAAATAATCGAGACATTTGAGTCAACATTGTCACTGAAAACATCACGAGATAGCCGTATAGGAGCACCCCCCACACACCACCTGTTACTAAAATATTCTAACTGCAAGATTGCACTACACTGGGGATATAGATGAATTTCCAGTCCTCACTGTTCCGCGATCTCCATACATATAGTCGAACACACAGATGCAAATGCGCAACTGCATTCGCATAAGTGTGTTCGACTATACCATACACTTTTCATTTTGTGCACAGCATTCTGATTTTCGGCAGCATATGTGCTGACAGAATGTAGTTCGCACAAATGATAGTAAATCCAGGCCACACAGCTGTTTCCTTTAAAATAAAAAATCAACTCGGTAACCCCAGCAAATGTTGTAACAGTAAGGGACAATTCCAAAGCAAACCACTACTAGGTGTTTCATGGGGAGCGTGGGGGGAGTCAGGGATGAAGGAAATTTGCTGTGTCACTCTAGTCAGTGAAAATGTCACCACTGACCACCAGTTTGACACACTGCTGTGTATAGCCTTTGAGGTTTTGAACATAGCTATAGAAGGATGTGTGATTGTCTTTAGTCTGTGAGGCTATCTTCACTTTATAATTAGCCTTGTTGGACTGAATTAGTCCTCTTATTTTCCTGTTTAGTTTAATTAGAGAGATCCTATCATTATAGGAGTTGATCTTCCTGATGTTAGTCATGATGTTTTCCTTTTGTTATATACTCTATTAAGGTTAGGATTCCACCGGTGTGGTTTTTGTTTTGGGCTTACTTCTCATATGTACAGCAGCCTGTATACAGCCGTTTATATGGTTGTACAGTGTCTCTGTGAACAATTTTTTCATAGTTTTATTGAACTTGGGTTTGGGGGCGGCCATGGTGGTGCAGCGGTTAGCATTGCCGCCTCACAGCAAGAGGTTCTCTGGTTCGATTCTCAGCTGGGGTGTCTTCTGTGCGAAGTCTGCATGTCCTCTCTGTGGTACATGGGTTTCCTCCGGGTGTTCCGGTTTCCTCCCAATGACCTGCTGTAGGTGGATTGGACACACTAAACTGGCCTTAGGCATGAGTGTGTGCATGTGTGTACCTTCTGTGGAAGGTTGGGCACTGGGCTGGCAACTTGACACTGTAAAACCCTACTGCCAATCATGAGTGGACAGTGATCCGCTGTGGCGACCCCTAACCAGGAAAGAGCCAGAAGAAGAAGACTGAACTTGGGTTTGGAAGGGACACTAAATTTTGACAAACTGTCACGAGATAGTGTGTAGTTTGCTTTAGAATTGTTGGTAACTGTTAGAACATTTGTTGAATTACTGAGTTGATTTTTATTTTAAAGGAAACAGCTTTGTGGCCTGACCTCACCAGTGAGAATGTGACACTAGGGAGGGGGGAAGAGAATGTAACATTCTCCCATGTTGGTGAGTACTAGGTCCAGTATGTATGAACCTTTTGTGAGTGTGCACACTGTTTAATTAAGTCCAGGAATCATTGTGACTGCAACTCAGTGAGTATGAGCTATGTATGTTTCCTAGTCTATAGAGAGGTAGTTAAAGTCTTCCATGAATATAGTCATTAGGTTAATGGTGAGAGTCTCCAGTAGGTCTATCTACAAGTTATGGGATTCTAAGGAGATAGAGGGCTAACCTATAGCTTGCAAGGATATGGTATGGGACTTTGTTGTGATTTGCACATGGATAAATCTCAGGGCATCGTCCTGTTTAACTAATGTAAAGTTATAGTAGTTGTAATATAGATTGAGACTCCTCCACCTTTAATCCCTGTCTGTGCAGCTAATGGTCTAAATGTGTGGATGGCGCTGAAGCCTTGCACTGCCAGAGTACTTTCTGCTGATTTAAACCATGTCTTGGTAACATCATAGGTGTCTATATTCTCCAGTGTAAGGAGAGCGTGCAGATTATGGAGTTATTTTTTTAGGCTCCTAGCATTGAGCAGTATCAACTTTAGGTTGCTTTAGGTTTTATTTGCTATGTTGATAGGTTTGTCAATTTGACTTTGCCTAAAAAAAGGCTCTGGGGGGAATACAGTTTTAGCCAATATTCACAAGCCTAGAGGAAACATGCGCAGACCACCCTTTGCAAAGCAATGTGGTTTGTTAACCATGTCTTCCCCTGGAAAGACACCAGAAACTAAGCCAATTATTGAAGTCAGTTGTCTTTTGTTCATCCTATGGCATTATCCTTGGGGAAGGTATAATGCTGCTCAATGCAAGTCACATACCTGCCTGAGACACGTATTCAGAGGGATCAGTAATGTCTGTCTTCATATATTGAAGTATGTCTCATGTTATTAATGCCCACATGCACTATGATAGAATCATACTGGTATTTATGGCGTAATAACATGAACACATGCATAGTTTGGCAGATTCTGGCTCCAGATAAGCAACTAACTCTTATCTTATCCTTGTTCAGTCTGGTGAGTAGGACATTTGCATGTTATATATTAGAGTCTCCTATGACAAGAGTCTTGGATAATGTTTGCTTGCCTTATGGACTTTGCTGTTGGAGTTTCACTGTTGTAAACGTATATGTGGTGTTTAGTTTTTTTTTTTTTTTTTTTTTTTTTTTTTTTTGGTGAGTGCTTTAGAGTTTGCTGAGGATAGACATTTCCATTTATAGTCTTGGGAGGTCTTTGAAGTTTGTTTGGGAAGATTACATTAAAGGTCAATAAAGATAATGTTACATTGTCTGAATGCTATTTTCTAGGAGCAGAGAAGCAGAAATTGAGATAAATTGAAATCATTTCATCAGAAAGATAAAAACTCTGCAGTACAAACACCTTGTGGGTTTCAAGATGTGATCTGAGACATGCTGGTATTTACTACAACACGGCTTGGCATATCACTGTTGTTACAGTTCTAGGTGGTGGGAAAAGCTAGGGCTATATTAGCTTTGAAGTGAATTTAATTTCTTTGTTATTCCAGCTATGCCAGCTCAAATGGATTTTAAATTATTTTTTGTTTGTGGAGTATGTTCTGAGGATGTTTGTGGAGTATATTCTGAGGAGATTGTGAGTAGATTATTTTAGTGTAAGGAAAAATGACTGCAAAAAGATGCCTTTTTTTCAAGGCTGTTGGATTCTGTGCTGTAAGCAGACACCCTTATTTTTTTCCCTGCATTCTCCCTTAGCATTAATTTATCATTTTGGAACATTAGCGGTTTAATGGAGTTTTCTTGTTGCCTGAATCCAGTTTGTAATGACATTTGTAAAATTATGATCCTTGGAGATTTCAGTTTGCCCACAGCACACTTCACAGATAGTAATGAGTGGTTTTATGACTAATTTTAGGGTGTGCAATCTGGAACTAAACTGACACAGGAAAAACATTCTGTTTCTGTTACGTACCTTATTTTAACAATAAAGAATGTCCTGCTTCTGCAGCCCAGCATCAAATGTTTTTTTTTTTTTTTTTAATTTATTAACTGGATAATTGCACTGTTCTTTCTCAGACACTATTCATCTATGAACCTGGCCATAAAGGCAAGAGAAGACACAATAAATAAATAAATATATATATATATATATATATATATATATATATATGTATATACACGCACACACACATACATATATGCACATTGACATTGATAAGACAAATAATCCCACTGCAAATTTCACCAACCATTAAGGCAAGCAGATATAAATTAATTTCAGTTTATTGACAACTGTATTTGCCATTTTGCAGCAATGAGATTGACTCTGCGCCTTGAGAGGAACTGTATTAAATTCATAATAGCATTTTTAAAATAGTGGAAGAGTATATACAAAAAATTCCTTTTGTGGGACTAAGAAGCATAATCACTTGGTAATGGAAAAGATGAAAGACCTGTTTCTGACAAAGAAAAATGAAGTTCAGTCCATCGTATTGCCTAGAATTGTAGCAAAAGAATAAGAATTAACAATGGCTTGTCACATTCTGAAAACTGTATTTTTTATTTGCAGTACTAACATTTCCTGTAGTATGTAACTCAACTACTGTACTAAGCTCTATCTCTACAAAAGCTACCACCTTTTCAGTGACTGATACTTCCACTCCTTTCTTTTCTTTTCCAACTCACCCGGATAGTCAGTATTTGTTTCTTTTACATCCAGAGGGTAACAATACACATGGACTAGATTACCTCTAGAAAAATGAAGACCTAAGTAGATAAAGTTGAAATTCCTCATGGAGCTAACATTATACTGTATGTGCATGATTTACTTTTGGCTTTTGATTCCGATTGTAACTGTCGACTAGGTACTATTTAGCATTTGACTACGTTAGCAGAATTGGGATTCAGTGTTAATAAATCAAAATTGTGGTTGTGGAAACCACAAGTTCAGTGCTTTGCCTATTTTATTTCAGAAGGTTCTTGAAAACTTTTACCCTCACACGTTACTGCTTTGCAAGCTGCTCCATGCCCTACAATGTTAAAACATCTGGGGTCTTTCTTGGGATTAATAGGTTATTGCCGACAGTGAATTTCAAACTATGCAGAAATAATAAAACTGTTATGATGGTTTTAGAGTGGTGACTTATTAAAGTATCAGTCTTGTTCCTGTATCCAAAGCCGTCCCCCATGGCCTTAAGACAGTGGCCATAATAGTGCTCATAGTAGAAATGGCAGCCGATGTAACTCTCAGGCATGAGACTTTTGTAGCAGGTCTGCATTCTGTACAAAAACTGTTAAGAACTAAGACTTAATATTTGTCTGCCTCAAGACTACCTATCTAAATCTAAATGATCTTTGCTTAACAATCCTTCTTTACAGATCATTAGATGTGCACCTCTTAACCATGCTTTTTTAATTCCCACAGTGGAAGAACATGAACCACAAGGTCATGTAATTTTAGGTATCCATGTCCTTCCTCTTAGATCCAACCTAAAAGATATTCCTTTAACAAGATCTGAGATGCTTTTATTTGTCGATGGATCCTGTGTTCAAACAGAAGATGGCTTGTTGGTAGCAGCATTTTCTTTGTGTACTGCAAATTATTACTAATTGGACGACTAAACTGAAATGTCTCAGCTCTAATATCTGGACTTGTAGCCATTACTGAAGCATGCAAATTAGCAAAGGACTGATCAATAACAATTTTCACAGACTCTCGCTGTGCTTATGGGGTAGTTCCTGATTTGGAACACTTTATAGATAAAGACAGTATGTGAGATTAGCAGGAACTCTTATTAAAAAATCTTCCTTTGTGAATGAACTGTTGAATGCACTTGTGTTGCCTAGGGAAATAGCTGTAGTCAAGTGTGCCGCTTAAGCGACTGATGAGCCTTACATTTCAAAATGCAATGCTTTTGTTGACATTGCAACCAAACTGCATTATCATATCTTGTTCAGGCTTAATTTCTGCAGCAACTACAAAATTTTAGTAGACTTGTTTCATTCGGGGAAATGTTACTTTTTCAGGATCAAGCTGATGACTCCTAAAAAGTAAAGAAAGTTCACTGAAAAAATAGTTATCCAAAGGCAAACACTCCACCGGGCAGCAATGACACCAATGTAGTTCAGTCAATCTTTTATTTAGCGCTTTCGTCAGGTAAAATGACTTCTTCAGAATGCAACAACACACTAGAAAGATTATTTAACTACTTCTAGTAGAATCTCCCAGAGAAAAATGACAACATTACCTCAGTGGCTCCTTTTCTACTACTCCTAAAAAGTAAGGTGGATCTGTGGCTACTATAGCTGCTCCCCAGACTCATTAGGACCCACATTCTTTTCTGGTTCATTTGATACATGCTTATAATTTGCCCTTTCACCAGGGAACTTGGGGAGAAATGCAAAAATAAGACACATTTTCACTGATTCATATGCCTCTTACATTTCCAAAGTCATTCAGTACTTTGTAAATACCAGTGCAGTTTGTATTCAATATAACAGAACAAAAAGTGGTTCTGTCCTAGGCAATCTTTGACAAGGTCATTGGAACCTTTCTGTTGTGTACAATGGGACTTCATTAAATTACCACAGTATTAAAAATTAAATATGTTTTAATAATTTTAGATGTGTTTTCTGGATGGTTTCATGCTTACCCCATGCTAGGAATGACGTGATTATGGTCACCAAAAAACTGTTGCAAGAAATCATTCCCAGATTTGGTGATCATTGTTGTTTTCAATCAGCTAGAGGCACCCATTTTACAAGCCAGGTAGTACAAATGTGTAAAATTTTGAAAGTGAACATGCAGTATCATTGCTTGCACAGACACCAAGCTTCAGCAACTGTTAAAATAATGATTCTGCAGTGTATTTCTTCACAGTTTGTTGAAGCCCCACAACGTTGTCCTGCGGACTCTATATTTGTCTCATTCCCCAAGCATCAAGCCCTCCAGTCAAGATGGAAATGACCCTTCCTGGCTTTACTTTTGACAGCTACAGCTGTTCGATGTGAAGGAGTGTCCACTTGGATTCAAGCTTCACATGTTAAGAAAGCCCTCCCTAGTGATAAATGTTAACTAGATGCCAATAACTTAATTCTACCATTATTGATGATTGATGATGGAACAATCACATCCCATACCAGACGAAAAACAGGAAAACCAATGTATCCAAAAGTGAAGATCATCTGTGATGAATATATATATATATATATATATATATATATATATATATATATATATATGGGTGTGTGTGCATTCTGAAAAATAAAAGAATACAAACTTACCCAATTTTCCTTCTTTTTTTGCACTGTCCATCCATAAATGTCAGCAGATTCTTGTATTTTTCAACTGTCCAAAACTTTGCATAAGGTCTAGATTTTTGTCTCATAGCAGCAGTGGAGATTCAATTTTTTCCATTGCTACTTAAAAAAAAAGGCAACAAATGGAAGCTTTGTTTTCTAGGTTACTTTTATTTAACAGCACTAATGTACTGTGCAAGTGTGGGAATGTAACTCCTATAACGCATGCGCAATATCTCATAAATAGTGGAAGAATCCCAACAACATGGAGGAATACTATGGTGCTGTTATACAAGACATTATTTAAGAAAAATAAGCAATTTCTTTCTTAAATAATGTTATTGTATAATAGCAATAACCCACTCATTGGTATGGGTATATCAGGATTTGCCCACAGTTGGCTTTGTTTGATCATTTGGGCTTCATCTTCATGATCACATCTGGAGGTGTGTGGTGGGCGTAGCTCCCCACCTTGTTTGTTTTATATTGTATTTTACCAAAAACTTAAAAATAACACACTTTAAACAATACACATGCATAGTTACAACACCAATGACTAACTCTCTCCAGAAGACAATATGCACTCAAAATAAATGTGGGGAAGGCTATGCCCCCCACACTCCCCTCTAACTATATATACTAACTCCAGGATCACACTACAGTGGGGAAAAGGGCATATACCTTTTACGTGCCTTACAGTACTCTACACAGTGCCATATACACTAACTGCAGTTCAGTGAAATGAAATTCAGTGAAATGAGTTTTCAGTTATTTGTATTTTCAGTGATATAGTCGGGGTGAAATGAAATTCAGTGAAATGAGATTCACCGAAACAAAGTACACCCATATATATTTTCTTTATATATATATATATATATATATATATATATACATATATATATATATATATATATATATATATATATATATAAATTATATATAGAGGAAAATAAAATATTTAATTTGGAAAAGTAGTGCATTCAGGGATAAAACTGGACAGACAATTAAGAGTGAAATTTGAGTACCTAATATCAGAACTTCTTCTTTTCCCATTAGGTTGATACCACCATACAGCAACAATAGTTGACAGAGTTTATAAGATGAATTATCATGTGTTATTCAGATTAAGCATAAATTGTGTAGTTCTCTCTCTCTCACACACACACGCACACACACACACACACACACACACACACACACACACACACACACACATACACCAGATTTATTTCTTAAGATGATGAGTTTTGTAACTGTGCTCAGATCACATATTCAGCATGTATTGACTGTTGGTTTGAATCTCAGTCCACCTGGTTCTCTTTCTCAACCGTCACTTCTTAAGAAATCCTCTCTGGACATATTTCTGGCAGTTTTGGTTTCACCAGTGATATACAGCCAGTCACAAAACAACTCTGGGCATGTACATGGAAGGGCTTACATGTTAAAGTCCATTTCACCATATTAATATATCAGAAGAATAAAGTAAACTCACAAATTTAACTCAGGGAATGGGGAGAGAGAACACCCCACAAATTTTGTGTGTGTGTGTGTGTGTGTGTGTGTGTGTGTGTGGGGGGGGGGGGGTGCTGTGAGTAGATATATGTGCACGTGTGTTTTGTGATGGTCTGGGTAACAGCAGTCCTAAGACTGTGATTAACAGGGAGCTGCAGAATATTATCTTTCAAGGTAGAGAAGATGATTGCATTGATAGAAATCCCTAGAGACATGATTAATGTAAATTACCTATTGGAATGAATTTGGATTAAAAGAAAAAAAAACAGAGTATCTAGTGAAAATAAACAAGCAGTGCAGCTGAAAACTCCAGCTTCAGTAGATTTCTTACTGCAAGTCAGGCATCCATAAATAAATACATTTTGATGCTCAATTTAAACTTTTAAATGTTTGCATGTGTAACATTAATTTTGAACTTGACTTTCTAGTTTTAACACTTTATGCTACTTGGGTCGATGGCTGGACGAATGAACATTACAATGTGTACGACATCAGAGTGCATTACTTTGATCAGAAAGTACTTTCCTTCATCCATTTACATTTTGGAAAATGAATAATTACTTCTCTCATTTCCATATTTTTAATCGGGTCTATATTATATGAATGAAAGTTCATATAAGCGAATGCTCAATGAGTGAAAATCTCCAACATCTAAAACAATATTGTGGGGGGCTGTGCCCCCCCCCCGCTAAATATATATTCCAACTCCAATATTGCACTACAGTAAAGAAAAGGCAAATACCCCAATCTTCCCAATCTTCACTGTACTACGAACCCACAACATGAACCCCCATGTCTGGGACTTTTGCTCATTAGAGCGTTCACTTATATGAACTTTTTTCATATAATATAGACCCCTTTAATCATCACCCTATCCTCTCTTATTGCTGGCTTGTCTTTGTTTTTTCCATTTTCTAGTTACAGCTTTCTTAGCCACTATTAACACTAAAAATAACAGCACTTTCACCTATTTAGTACGTGTTATATGCCAGCACAACATAACAGCTCTTTATTAAGGTAAAATTTTAATTCAAGTATAAAAACAACATATCATTTTTGTACTGAAGCAATTTAATACATTCCCAAAACATATCCTCCTAAGAACAACTTTCAAAAGCATTACATCTCCAATGTATACCTCTTGTTTATGGGAACATTTTTAGAAGTTTGTAGATGTATTGAAGTATTTTTGCAAACTTTTCCATACAAAAATTCTAAATATTCTTGATTTAGTTGCTTATCTAGGATAAAGACATATTTCTCTCCCTGGATCATCTATAATATCTTTATTTAAATGCTCACCCCATGCTATTTTCCCTTTTTACTATAGTGTCATTTCACATCTAATATTGCTTTATATCCTGTACTTTTAATACTGTTCCTGTCTGCCAGTTTTGTTCTAGCCTCAGTTATAAAATCTGCCATTCGTGGTTTAATAAAATTACTATCCAACCTCTGAATATTTTCCAGTCACTCAAATATTAGACCTGTATATGCAAGTTAATCTGAGTTCAGTAACACAAACATTTGTCGAACTACCTCATCTCATTTTATCATCCACTCTAAAATCATATTCATGACACTTCCATCTGTATCATTCCGTTTTTTATACATATCACTATGAAAGTGAAACGGCCGGGCATACTTGCGCGAAAGTGCTTTTTGACGAAAAAGCACTTTCACGGAAGTATGCTGAAAGGTAAGAGAAATCGTTAGGGGAATGGCTGTTGCTGAGATCGTAGTACAGTGAGGATAAGGGAATATTCCCTTTTCCCCACTGTAGTGCGATCTCGGAGTGAGAATATAAAAGTAGGAGGGTGTAGGGGGCACAGACCCCCCACATGGGGGATGCAGGGGGGCTTGCCCTCTCTGCGTAAACATGAGTTGTGTGTTTTTTTTGTGTTTGATTTGTTTGTTTTTTTTACTATTTGTTAGAGACTTTAGCGAAAGTGCTTTTTTGGCAAAAAGCACTTTCACTAAAGTGGATTTGGTGATTTGGTTTTGGACAATTGAACTTGTGTTCAATCGTCCTGGACCCATATATATATATATATATATATATATACATATATATATATATATATATATATATATATATATATATATAGTCTGTTGGTATTATTCTAGTTTTCCAACTTCCTTTTTAACATAAAAGGCTTTCTTAATACATTTATGTATATAACGTTATACATCATTTCTTTATATATTTTTCCTAGATCTGCCCAAATGCTCATGTGTGGTCCTGTCATTACCTTATTGGGCACTATGTCTGTCATGTGTTTCCATTTGGGCATGTTCTGTATTCTGAGTCAAATATATTGTGTGGCCTTATTGTATGTCTCCAAATCTGGAAGTCCCAAGCCACTCTGTTCCTTTGTCAGTTTAAGTGTTCCCATTGTACTCTTTCCCTTTTATTGGCCCAAATAAATTCCTTACTTTCCTTTTTCATGTTCCATATGTGATCTCTTTGTTGATACCTATAAGTCTGATCTACATAAGAAACACTGAGAGCAAAAACATCATAACCATTTGTATGTTATCATTTTCCCCAAATAGCAACTCCCTTAGCCTTATCTTACTTAAAGATGGTGTTCATAGTCGCTGCGCTTACGCGCAGCAAGAACTTAAGCGGCTGTACCACAGCACAGCTCAGGCACAATTAATAGAGATCAGACACACTTAGGACAGCAAGAAGCAAACCACAAAAAAAATAAAAATTATATAAATATAACAACAAACCAGTGACCACCAAATCTTTTATCTTCCTTGAAGGCTTGTAGCCGAGACATCAGAAGCAAGTGCAATAAAAGATTTGGTGGTCACTGGTTTGTTGTTATATTAACACTTAGGATAGCAGTTAGAACATGGTTAGGAAAATTGCATATTAGGCAGTAATGAAATGTAAATTGTGACTATCTTATTTAAATGAGGCTCTGTTCCTGCCTACTTGCAATTCATGGTTGCTTTTTATGCCCTTCTACACCATGCGCAGACACCTAATATAAAGCAAATTTGCATCTTTTCTATTTACTTTGCAATCTGTGAAGATGCTTGCTGCTAGTATAACTGTGTCCTATTACAGCTGCTTTCCTAAACTGAACCAAAGCTACAGGCACCCATTGGCATTCACCAACCAAGAAGATGAAGATATAGCAAAGGTTATCTCATTTTAAATTTGCTGATTAAGAGATTATTGAGAGTTTCAGAGAGTACAGGGATTTAATATTACTTTTCATAGGTTCATAGGTAGGTACTTGGCTATCGGCCCTGGGGCCTATACAAGCCCAGCCAAAAAGATACCTTGGCTTTTGCCACCCAAGAAAATTATTTTCCTGTGCCACTGTCAAGCAGAGCCACAGAGGAGAGAAGTTTTAGTGTGCTTTTTTGTCTCACAGACAAGGACTGACCATTGCAGTACCATACATGCCTTCTAAGAGATCACACTTTGATGAGGTGCTGGGTGTGGTAGTCTGCTTCTATGTTACTGTTAGGGCCCAATCTGGAACACTGGGGAGAGGTAGCAGGAAGGTCTCCCATTCCATCAACTGCCAGCTTGTGTGTGTTGCATGGGGGAGCATCAGTAATGTTTCAGCCAAGCATTCTGGCAGTGCCTGTGACTCTCACATCTACCAGACAAGCTCTTTGTACCATCTCTGCCTGCATGGTAGGAAACTCTGTGGAATCATTGCTGGTAAATGCAAAGTTTTTGTATTCATACTTGTTTCTGTAGGTAATAGATTAGATTATGTGTTGTTAAGTATTAAACTTCACCCCCTTTGCTGTTGTTGCATTTCCCTTTCCCTGTCTGATTTGCAGATGATGTTGGCTACCTACTGGAACCTTGGCATGACACCAATTCTTAACAGTATGGTAACTGCTGAAGAGCAGCACAACAACGCCCTATCTCAGACACGGATTGTCATTGGATGAATGTTTGGCCTGCTAAAATATAGTTTCTGTTGCCTGGACAAGTCTGTGGGTACCCTTCAATATAACTTTCTTTGTCTTACGTTTCAGTAGGATGTTTATTACACGTTGATTATATGTTGAAGTCAGCATAACATGATCCTTCATCAGACTGGTAAGATACTGCCACATGATGGCAGTGCAGCTTCTGTTATCTTTTCACACACCTGTAATGATAGTGGCCAGCTATTGGCAGTAGCTCGGAAACACATGCAGCAGGCTCATACATGATATATGGCACTGCAGGCAAAAAGTCAGCATCTAGTTCAGAATTGTGGGACACAGCATTCAATAGATGATAGTGAATTAATAAAAATCACAATCTTAATACTTAATGCATGCAGTATTGCTTGTGGGTTATGCTGTATGGTGAGTGGCCAACTTACACTGTACATCAGACTTTTTTTTTTAATTCATTGCTGAAAATTATTACAGTATTCTGTTTTGTATTTTACTTTTGGAAGTGATTCAGTTGTACAGCTAGTCATCTATAAACATCTTGATACCAACATTATTTTATTTATTTATTTATTTTGTTTATTGGGTAATGTCCAACTGGGCACAGGGCCCATTTTCAGTAGAGACCCGGGGAGAAAAGCTCCTGACATACAGTATAGAAAAATTAACAATACTGACAAAAATTAACAAAACTAATAATGTTTGTAATGTACACACTGTATAAAACATCTAAACTAATAATACTATCAAAATTAGACAAGTTTCAGATAATTTAACAGTGTAAAATAATAGTAAAAAATAGTTTCATACAATTGTCAAGGCCAAAAGAAATAAGTTCCCAAAAACAGTTGTATGACCCTGCAGTATTTGCAAGGAGACATATTTTTAGGCAAACAGAGTCAGTCCAGGTTACGTGTAAACATTTCAATTGCCTAGGATGTAAGCAGTTTAGTTGCTATTTTTGAGCTAAGTGTAGTGGTCAACTCCATGTATACAACCCCACATCATTTTTGTTTAATGACTACTCTATGGCCACTTACAGAGAAATAAATAATTGCTTTACTATTGCAACCAGAAATAATTACTGAAACCTGAGTGATACTGAAGAAAATTGGACACAATTTCAATTATCATTTTTTCTGTATAAGTTGATGATGCTACAGTAGGAATAAAGCCCAATTCTTAAGGTAAAAAGGGTAATTCAACTTGTTCAGTCATAGAATCTGATTACAACTAAACTTTGGGCCTGATTCTGTATGGCTTACTCGCCATGCAAATGAGCACTTACATTGACAGCTGGTCTTTTAGAATCTGTCCCCCAGTTTAAGCCCATTTATAGACTGGTCTTACACCAAAGTAAGTTACTTACACTGTGAACAAGGTTTTTGGAATCAGGTGAGACTTATACTCAGAGCAACTCTTTTGTAATATGGCCCTTTATTTTTAGATTAAGAAAAATACCCAGTAGGATGAAAGAGAAATCAGATACTGCAATTAGGGTATAAAAACTGCTTGCAATATCATCTTATACTAATTGAAGATCACATTTACATCAGTTCATATAAATGTTCCATTACAGTAAGAGTACTTTAGATAGGAGGAGAGACCTTATCACTTAATGGAGACCTGGCCGCAGAGTTAAAATGATGGGTATTAATAGCATCATCTTATCAGCAGCCATCTAAAATTCATCCCATTCCCATAAAATCAAATGCCATCTGTGTCTCATGATTAGTAAAATCATTCAAATCTCCTAATTCCAGAACTTTACACAACTTGCTTTGTAGAATCTGATAAAGACAGCAGGGACAGGAAAAGCTAATGTTTCTTTTCTTAGTTTAACAAATCTGTACCTTCACATGGGAATAAGTATGACATAAATAATCTTCTTATAATCGAGCCAATGTACTGGAATGCTGTATCCTACAACTGTTAGTACAAGGTACTATGTACCCTCACTGTTTCTGGATCTCAGGTAGCATGCTTTATTAAATCAATGTTAGTACAAGGTACTATGTACACTCACTGTTCCTGGATCTCAGGTAGCACACTTTATTAAATCACTGTTAGTACAAGGTACTATGTACACTCACTGTTCCTGGATCTCAGGTAGCATGCTTTATTAAATCAATGTTAGTACAAGGTACTATGTACACTCACTGTTCCTGGATCTCAGGTAGCATACTTTATTCAATCACTGTTAGTAAAAGGTACTATGTACACTCACTGTTCCTGGATCTCAGGTAGCATACTTTATTCAATCACTGTTAGTACAAGGTACTATGTACACTCACTGTTCCTGGATCTCAGGTAGCATGCTTTATTAAATCAATATTAGTACAAGGTACTATGTGCACTCACTGTTCCTGGATCTCAGGTAGCACACTTTATTAAATCACTGTTAGTACAAGGTACTATGTACACTCACTGTTCCTGGATCTCAGGTAGCACACTTTATTCAGTCACTGTTAGTAAAAGGTACTATGTACACTCACTGTTCCTGGATCTCAGGTAGCATACTTTATTCAATCACTGTTAGTACAAGGTACTATGTGCACTCACTGTTCCTGGATCTCAGGTAGCATGCTTTATTAAATCACTGTTAGTACAAGGTACTATGTACACTCACTGTTCCTGGATCTGAGGTAGCATGCTTTATTAAATCACTGTTAGTACAAGGTACTATGTACACTCACTGTTCCTGGATTTCAGGTAGCATGCTTTATTAAATCACTGTTAGTACAAGGTACTATGTACACTCACTGTTCCTGGATCTGAGGTAGCATGCTTTATGAAATCACTGTTAGTACAAGGTACTATGTACACTCACTGTTCCTGGATCTGAGGTAGCATACTTTATTAAATCACTGTTAGTACAAGGTACTATGTACACTCACTGTTCCTGGATCTGAGGTAGCATGCTCTATTCAATCACTGTTAGTACAAGGTACTATGTACACTCACTGTTCCTGGATCTGAGGTAGCATACTTTATTAAATCACTGTTAGTACAAGGTACTATGTACACTCACTGTTCCTGGATCTGAGGTAGCATGCTCTATTCAATCACTGTTAGTACAAGGTACTATGTACACTCACTGTTCCTGGATCTGAGGTAGCATACTTTATTAAATCACTGTTAGTACAAGGTACTATGTACACTCACTGTTCCTGGATCTGAGGTAGCATGCTTTATTAAATCACTGTTAGTACAAGGTACTATGTACACTCACTGTTCCTGGATTTCAGGTAGCATGCTTTATTAAATCACTGTTAGTACAAGGTACTATGTACACTCACTGTTCCTGGATCTGAGGTAGCATACTTTATTAAATCACTGTTAGTACAAGGTACTATGTACACTCACTGTTCCTGGATCTGAGGTAGCATGCTTTATGAAATCACTGTTAGTACAAGGTACTATGTACACTCACTGTTCCTGGATCTGAGGTAGCATACTTTATTAAATCACTGTTAGTACAAGGTACTATGTACACTCACTGTTCCTGGATCTGAGGTAGCATGCTCTATTCAATCACTGTTAGTACAAGGTACTATGTACACTCACTGTTCCTGGATCTGAGGTAGCATACTTTATTAAATCACTGTTAGTACAAGGTACTATGTACACTCACTGTTCCTGGATTTCAGGTAGCATGCTTTATTAAATCACTGTTAGTACAAGGTACTATGTACACTCACTGTTCCTGGATCTCAGGTAGCACACTTTATTAAATCACTGTTAGTACAAGGTACTATGTACACTCACTGTTCCTGGATCTCAGGTAGCACACTTTATTAAATCACTGTTAGTACAAGGTACTATGTACACTCACTGTTCCTGGATCTGAGGTAGCATACTTTATTAAATCACTGTTAGTACAAGGTACTATGTACACTCACTGTTCCTGGATCTGAGGTAGCATGCTCTATTCAATCACTGTTAGTACAAGGTACTATGTACACTCACTGTTCCTGGATCTCAGGTAGCATGCTTTATTAAATCACTGTTAGTACAAGGTACTATGTACACTCACTGTTCCTGGATCTGAGGTAGCATACTTTATTAAATCACTGTTAGTACAAGGTACTATGTACACTCACTGTTCCTGGATCTCAGGTAGCATGCTTTATTAAATCACTGTTAGTACAAGGTACTATGTACACTCACTGTTCCTGGATCTGAGGTAGCATGCTCTATTCAATCACTGTTAGTACAAGGTACTATGTACACTCACTGTTCCTGGATTTCAGGTAGCATGCTTTATTAAATCACTGTTAGTACAAGGTACTATGTACACTCACTGTTCCTGGATCTCAGGTAGCATGCTTTATGAAATCACTGTTAGTACAAGGTACTATGTACACTCACTGTTCCTGGATCTGAGGTAGCATGCTTTATTAAATCACTGTTAGTATAAGGTACTATGTACACTCACTGTTCCTGGATCTGAGGTAGCATGCTCTATTCAATCACTGTTAGTACAAGGTACTATGTACACTCACTGTTCCTGGATCTCAGGTGGTGTGCTTCATTAGATCACTGTCAGTACAAGGTACTATGTACACTCACTGTTCCTGGATCTCAGGTAGCATGCTCTATTCAATCACTGTTAGTACAAGGTACTATGTACACTCACTGTTCCTGGATCTGAGGTAGCATGCTTTATTAAATCACTGTTAGTACAAGGTACTATGTACACTCACTGTTCCTGGATCTGAGGTAGCATGCTTTATTAAGTCACTGTTAGTACAAGGTACTATGTACACTCACTGTTCCTGGATCTGAGGTAGCATGCTTTATTAAATCACTGTTAGTACAAGGTACTATGTACACTCACTGTTCCTGGATCTGAGGTAGCATGCTCTATTCAATCACTGTTAGTACAAGGTACTATGTACACTCACTGTTCCTGGATCTCAGGTAGCATGCTTTATGAAATCACTGTTAGTACAAGGTACTATGTACACTCACTGTTCCTGGATCTGAGGTAGCATACTTTATTAAATCACTGTTAGTACAAGGTACTATGTACACTCACTGTTCCTGGATCTCAGGTAGCATGCTTTATGAAATCACTGTTAGTACAAGGTACTATGTACACTCACTGTTCCTGGATCTGAGGTAGCATACTTTATTAAATCACTGTTAGTACAAGGTACTATGTACACTCACTGTTCCTGGATCTGAGGTAGCATACTTTATTAAATCACTGTTAGTACAAGGTACTATGTACACTCACTGTTCATGGATCTCAAGTAGCATGCTTTATTCAATCACTGTCAGTACAAGGTACTATGTACACTCACTGTTCCTGGATCTGAGGTAGCATACTTATTAAATCACTGTTAGTACAAGGTACTATGTACACTCACTGTTCCTGGATCTGAGGTAGCATACTTATTCAATCACTGTCAGTACAAGGTACTATGTACACTCACTGTTCCTGGATCTGAGGTAGCATACTTATTAAATCACTGTTAGTACAAGGTACTATGTACACTCACTGTTCCTGGATCTGAGGTAGCATACTTATTAAATCACTGTTAGTACAAG
Organism: Protopterus annectens; assembly: GCF_019279795.1. Classification (NCBI taxonomy): domain Eukaryota; kingdom Metazoa; phylum Chordata; order Ceratodontiformes; family Protopteridae; genus Protopterus; species Protopterus annectens. Next base: position 1,498,322,470 of record NC_056744.1, on the reverse strand, counting down.
GTACTATGTACACTCACTGTTCCTGGATCTGAGGTAGCATGCTTTATTCAATCACTCTCAGTACAAGGTACTATGTACACTCACTGTTCCTGGAACTGAGGTAGCATACTTTATTAAATCACTGTTAGTACAAGGTACTATGTACACTCACTGTTCCTGGATCTGAGGTAGCATACTTTATTAAATCACTGTTAGTACAAGGTACTATGTACACTCACTGTTCCTGGATCTCAGGTAGCATGCTTTATTAAATCACTGTTAGTACAAGGTACTATGTACACTCACTGTTCCTGGATCTGAGGTAGCATGCTCTATTCAATCACTGTTAGTACAAGGTACTATGTACACTCACTATTCCTGGATTTCAGGTAGCATACTTTATTAAATCACTGTTAGTACAAGGTACTATGTACACTCACTGTTCCTGGATCTGAGGTAGCATGCTTTATTAAATCACTGTTAGTACAAGGTACTATGTACACTCACTGTTCATGGATCTCAAGTAGCATGCTTTATTCAATCACTGTCAGTACAAGGTACTATGTACACTCACTGTTCCTGGATCTGAGGTAGCATACTTATTAAATCACTGTTAGTACAAGGTACTATGTACACTCACTGTTCCTGGATCTGAGGTAGCATGCTTTATTCAATCACTCTCAGTACAAGGTACTATGTACACTCACTGTTCCTGGAACTGAGGTAGCGTGCTTTATTAAATCACTGTTAGTACAAGGTACTATGTACACTCACTGTTCCTGGATCTGAGGTAGCATACTTTATTAAATCACTGTTAGTACAAGGTACTATGTACACTCACTGTTCCTGGATCTGAGGTAGCATGCTTTATTAAATCACTGTTAGTACAAGGTACTATGTACACTCACTGTTCCTGGATCTGAGGTAGCATGCTTTATTCAATCACTGTTAGTACAAGGTACTATGCTCCCTCACTGTTACTAGATCTCTGGTGACATGCTTTATTAAATCACAAATAAAGCAGTAACACTGGAGCACATAAGTTAATATGAAGGAAATCAAACCGTAGTAACATTTTTCTTGCTGTATACACATGTATTTCCATTTTCACATTTATCATTTACTGGCTTTGCATAAATTGTTAATTTCCTTCTTTCCCTTAAACCTCACTCCTCCTCCTGAACATTATTTGGTATGTATTGTTCCCACAGATTCCACTTAAATGGATGTACTTTACTTTTATAAGGATCCCAACCTCAATGCTTTTTGTTTTCTTCTTAACAATATTAAGTGCTTCAGTTACAGTTGGTTTAGATTTTGATTTTCTAGCAATTGCTTTTTTGGTAACCATTAGCATTAAACTTAAAAAGACCTTATTATTTCTATGTAATTCAGAGCCTGTTTATAGTTCAAAAAAATTTTTCCTACAGTGGTTTGCTCCCCCTACATTTCTGACAAAACACTCTTTCAGAGAATTTTTATAATCTATCACCTCTTTAAATCCCAGAGCAAATATTCCCAGTTACCGGTTTCCCATCATAATTCCAGCATTTGCAATCTACCAAAGGAAAATTCTTGGAAGCCTTCTTGGGGTATAAAAATATCTATGCAAACATTTCCAAGCAAATCTCCTAAATCTTTTGCACTTTGTTGCATACTTGGGAGGCACACAGATGTCTTTACATTTTTCTTTAGTAAACTGCATTTCCAGTACTGCTTCTCAATCTTTTCTAACCTCCTCTGATTGATTATTATAGTTATGTAAATATTTTGTATGCCCTACTAATTATTCCCTTTTAAACAGATGCTTCTGTTCTAGACTCAACTGAAAACTGTGCCGCATCTGTTGTGGTCACCTAGCCCTCGCCTCTCCCTTATTCTTTTTCTATAGTTTGTTATTGGTCCCTGATATGGGAGGAAGTCTCTAACCTTTTACTGTCTTACTAAATGACTATCTGTTTTTCAAGGCCATGGCAATGAAAGACATATAGTGTCATAAATCCATTACTTCAATTTGCTAATGAGCATAGAGACAGCACTTTATTCTTGTATGGTGAGACCTGTTCTGGAGTATTGTATCCTGGCCTGTGTGCAAGCTCTAACAAGATATAAAAACATTGAACAGATCCAAAAAACATATTACTAAGATGATACCATCATTACGGCATTCTAACTTTTACTCCAGGCTTCAGAGACTTAATCTGTGTTCCATAGCAAAGGTGACTTTATTTGGCCTATAATGTTTTTAAAGATGTAGTAGAAATAATGAAGTCTAACTTAATTACAAATCCTTTGGAATAAATTGGTCTAAGGGCCTAATTTTTTTCAGACATGAACTGAATTCTAAACATGTGACTGTTTTCATGCAAAGTTTACCAACATTTAAAAATAGTGTGCCCTTCTATAATAGTATCTAGTGGTATCTTAATTAAATTTGAACAAACTCTGCACATTTATATGTATGATAAGAGCTAACTCTGCTGAGGTCCCATTGTTTCTGGTGGTATCTAAACACTGTGAGCTCAGTACATGCACCATAGAGCTATGAACTATGACCCTGCAAATTCGTATTGACTGGCTGTAGTATATATCATGACATAGACCATGATATTATGAATGGTTATTGACTGGTTATAATCTTCAGCATGGTGTGGAGTATGGTACTATGAAGACTTACAGACTGGCTATGATTTATACCATGTCACAGACCACAGTACCATGAATGGTCATTTATTGGTTGTGATATATGTCTCATGAAAACCATGATTTATGAAAGATATTGTGGCTGTATAAACAAATACAAGCATCATATAGTGACTATAATACTTATTGACTGATAAGGACAATAGTACTATGAATAGTTATTGATAAGGACCATAGTACTATGAATAGTTATTGATTGGCTGTGACATGTATCCTGACACAGATCATGATACAGTGAATGTTCATTGATCGGCTGTGACAGATATCTTAAAACCATCACTGATGATAGAGGTAGGGACTATATAAATGAGCGCCAGATATTCACCATGTTAATCTGATTAGCTGTGATACAGATATATATTGTGACAGGGACCATGATACTATGAGCACTCATTAAGTTGCTGTGGGATATATCATGACAGTGACCATGATGTTATACGTGGCTGTTGACAAAAAGCAATATATTTTAGGAATGCCAGTACTGATGACAGAAATGGTTGACAAATAATTCTCAGATTATTGGACAATAAATCTGTACATCTATTGGCATAATGAACTTTAGTTAGTAGTATATTTTCTTTCTTGCTCCTAAATTAATTTGGCAACTGCTAGCAAACAATTTTTGGATTAAACAGAAAGGGAAGTAAATTACTGGTATGATTCTGTGTAAGTAGCACTTCTAAAATATTGTAAAGCTATGAAAAATATTATACAGCTGACTGTGTGACTTTTTGTTAGGGAAAAATTAACCTTTACAGATCAGACAGTAAGAGAGATTTTTGCAATGAGAAATGTCAGTAGACATTTTAGCTATATAGATGGTGGATATCAATCCTCATTCAAAACACATGGTCTTGTTCTTAGCTTCCATGAGACTTATTTGGTCAGCTTGCAATATACATACTGTATTTGAACTTCAGTTAAGAAAAGATGGTCCACATCAGTGAAGCGCACAAAGGCAGATGTATTGAGTGAATGCTTTCACACAAACTGAAGTTAAGTGAAAATTTGGAGACCATCTACATTCACAGCCCATTTTCTGCCAGTACGTTTGGCCATTAAATAGCTCCACTCTTAAAACTTGCCAAAAATTTGAAGATTGCACCCCTTATGCAATACCCTCCCTCATGTCAACCTCAACAGGTAATAAGACCAAGCAAAATAAATAAATAAATAAATAAATAAAAAGTCCAGTGGTGGAGTTAAGTAGATCCTAGAATTTACAGTACTAAATAAATTATTGGTGTCACTTACAATTCTGCTCCAAGAAGTACAAAAAGACATGAAATAAGTAGAATCTACAAGATGGGGAAACAAAATCTGAAGATTTAGCCATTCACTGACAGCTTCAAAAACAACATCAAGCCATACTGGAACAAAATCTAAAGTTATAACCATTGACTGACAGCTTCAAAAACAACACCAAGCCATAGCGGAACATTATGATATCCTTAACATCCAGACACTTCAAGCTGCTGAACTGACTCAGTGGCAAAACAAGATGGAAATAGAAATAGACAATATTGAACCTGTAACACTTTATGGATCATCATATTACATGGGGTCTGAAATGGACAACCTGGTATCCCTCATTGTAAAGGAGTTTACTATCATGCTAAAGAAGCAAAGCCCTCATGAAGTTGATTTGGTGCATGATTTTCAATCCAGAACTCATTATAATCTGAATAGCCACAGAACTAGGATTACGGGTGCCCAGATGTAAATCATGTCTGATTATGTTACTTCACTCATTATTTACTAAATGGAAAGCCTTTATCCCAGTATTAAAGTGCTTTAAAGAAAAAAAAGTTATATGGTCTGTGGTTTCCATTAATGTTTACTGTACAAAAAGGGGCACTGCATTTTTTTTTCTAATTTTACTCCCAGAGATGAGGCTTATCTGGATAGAGACCACGGACTGAAACAATTAATCACCCTTTCCACCTAAATAGCAGGAGACCTAAAATGAAAACTTACCCAATCACCTACAGCAGCAGGAAAATAATCAGGCAATAAGAAAATAAGGAACCTGCTGAACTTACAGAACAAAGGCAGTATAGACCAAAGCCCTTCCTTATCCTGTATGTGACTGCAGTACTCTGTAGATCATACCTATACACTGTTACCTGTCACAGGTCTCTCAAATAGGGAGGAAGAAAATGTAATTCATTTTGCAGCCTCTGATCTGACCCAAGAAGAATTAAAATGGATATTGATCAGCTCAAATCAAGGTAGTTACTGCAGCAATGGAATGAACACTAGTCACATGAAGTAACATTGGTACAAGATGATGTGCAGTTAATTATGTGGGGAACATTATGGTCTACAGTGGAAATGGATAGCTGCACAGTATTATCTTCCTCTCTCTGATGTGTGCATTTGGTGTGTAACTGTGCAGTTATACAAATCTTTATGTGAAATACTGCCATGCTTGTCGTCAATATGTTTGGAGGTTAGGGCTTTGGAGGAATATGCATTTAGATCAGATGTTATGGGCTGTGTAGTGGTACTGTGGTTGCCTCATTGGTTATTTTGTGTGCTAAATGCTTGAGAAGAGGAAACAAATCCAAATGGAAGGCGGGGTCAGTGTCTGCTTTGCATAGCACTGCCCACTCTATTTTCATTAAACCCCTCCATGTGGGTTTTCATTTATCCATGCACAGATTCTTGGCCACAAATTTTAGATACAACCATATGATTTGCTGTCTGAAGAGAACATCTGAGTGGAGTGAATGATAACAACATGTTCTGCCACAATGTAAGCTTGCTGTTAATTTTGTAATGTTGCCCACTTTGCCCTTACAGGCAGAAAAGTTACTGCCTTCTTTGGGTTGTTATGCTTACTTTGAGAGAACAGTATTGGAAAAGAACTGTAATTCTGGAGGATGCTGTCAACCATACCCTGGCTGTGTGCGCGAGACATGTTACTAGCTTGGTTTATAAAATGTTAGTGCTCCCTAAATGATAACATTATTTCTTTTATCTTATTCTTCTCATCCTTATTGTCTGTGTTTTTCGTATTTTGTAAAGACTGTGAAGGGGTAATGCAATGTTTTCATGGTACTTCAGGAGCTTAAACTCTGAAACAAAATCAGAATGTGTATTTGACAAATTATAGCAATTAACTATCCAAGTAGCCTGGTTTCAAGAAACTAAACTCAAACAGCCTTGCCCATAAACTACATCATAAATGGATGGCTTGTTTTGTAAAGCAATGGCAAAGTTATGAAAGGTGTCCTGATTGTTGTGAGAAACAGCTTAGAATTGGTAAAAGTGAAATTGAAGGCAGATAGACAGGGTCAATGGGCAGTAGTTAAAATGGAAACATAGTGAGGGGACTAATGAACATTGAAAACTTTTATGGGACAGATGAAGAAAATAGAACCCCTTTCAATTTCTTTTATGAAGCACTGATAAGTCAAGTAGGACACCATTTTACCAATTCTCATGGGGAGGGGGATTTTAATGTAGTGTTAGATAAAGCTATAGGTGGAATACTGACAGGAATGTCTCATCTGGGATGAGCTGGAGATAATATTGGGATGGATAAAGGAATTGTTACAGATAGCCATTTGGGGGATCCATCACCAAGCAAATGAGATTTTACTTTCTATACATCTCAAGTGGGGGTCATTACTTTGAACTTCACAGGGGAATTATACAAGGATGTCCTCTATCTGCAATGTTCTTTGTTCTAGCAGCGGAATCACTTAGTATGTTTATCAAAAAAAAAAATGGTTACACTGGGGTATACCGATTTTTAAAAATCTGACCCTAGTGGACATTTTTTGTGGATGACTGAGTCCTATGATTAACTGGCATCTATATCACATCATCAAATACATGAATACCGAACGCTCACATAAGCGAATATTCATGCACTTGAAAACGGTATTGTGGGGGGCTGCTTAATATATATTCCTACCCCGAGATTGCACTATAGTGAGGAAAGGATAAAAGTCCGGATCTTCACTGTACCTTAAAAAAAAATTCATAAACTTCGAGTACATGAATATTCGCTCATGTGAGCATTCGATATTCACGTATTCAATGATGTGATATAGACCTGATTAACTAATCCCCATTAACATGTAAGGGATGTGCTTGAATGACTGCAAGACTTTAGACACCCCTCTGGCTTGATAGTCAATAGGCAACAAACTATTCCTCCCACCCCATACTCTCAGGATTTAAAAGTAGAGACAGACATTATGGGTTATGAGATTCAATGTCAGCAAATCCATGTCTATTTAAGTATCAGAATTTCTTATACCATTCATAACTTACACTTGGATAATTCTAGCCCATTAATGGCATATTGCATATATATGTTAAACAAATGGTCTAAAGAAAATATGTAATTTTTAGAAAGGATTTCCACTGTACATATGTTTTCCTCCATAAATATGTCTTAATAGTTCTCTGTATTCCACAATTCACTCTCCCCCTCATAATAAACTACAAAAGATGGTCTTTAGTTTCATATGGAAAAACAATTATCCCAGAAAAGCACCAAAGAAACACATGGCTTCTAGAAGATAGGATTTATGTCTTTCATACCTGAAAATATAAGCCCAAACAGCAAATTTATCACACTTTATACTAGCTAGAAATTACCCCAGACCCCACTGGGTTTTTGCCCAAATTTTCACTTATGTACACAGAAAAACAGTCTTTTAATTCTCAAGAAGGAATAAGGGAATTACAAACTAGAGGACTGGGTTATAGAATATGTTGCAGTCTAACCTCAAACAAATGTACAATTTATGGGTATCAGATTATGTGATAGGATGGGTGGCCATGGTGGTGCAGTGGATAGCATTGTCACCTCACAGCAAGAGGTTCTCAGGTTTGATCCTCAGCTGGGGTGCTTCTGTCCGTAGTCTGCATGTCGTCATGTGGGCTTCCTCCAGGTACTCCAGTTTCCTCCCAAAGACATGCTGGAGGTGGACTGGACACTCTAAATTGGCCCTAGGTGTGATTGTGTGTATGTGTGTGCCTTCTGTGGAAGGTTGGGTGTCAGGCCGGCAACACGACACCATAAAACTCTACTGCCAATCATGAGCAGACAGGTGTTCCACTGTGGTGATCCCTAACCGGGAAAAGCCAGAAGAAGATTATGTGATAGGCTATTGGTTCATGACCAGGTTCTTCTGGATGACAAACCCCTCTTTTGTCTCAAATGGATGGATAATTTTGTAAACTTGGGGGGATTACTTCTCTAAGATGAATCACAAGTCATTAAACTAGCAGAATGCAGGGCACAAGGCAGTAACACTAACCTCCCCTGGTGGCAATACCCACAGCTAGTAAGTTTCAGTAATGAAATCACCAATGAGCATACTGCACTTACTAGCTATATAGGTGCCAGGTTAGGGTCTGCCACCTTTGCACCTCATTTGTTCTTGGCCCTTTACAATCTCATTGATGGTTATAGCCCACATGTTTTTAAAAGGAACAGACAGCACAGGTAGTTCTTAGCTATTGGAAGTTGACATCCACCCTTCCATATAGAACTGCATCTTAACAGTAAATAAAATGTGGTCAGCCTTATATCCAGTCTTCTTCTCTCATTTTAAAAAGATTGTCTTTTGGCACTAAAAACAGCACAAATGAGGAAAAAGTGATAGGGAGACAGCTCCAGCTAGAGATGTGGTGATTATAATGTAGGCTATTTACATATTCTGTTGACCTGCTCTAACAATCAGGTTATATATGCAGAAATGTCCAGACTGCCTTCTCCTAGACTTTGAGGAAACCTATCCTGTCAGTCACAGATTGGTCCTTCAGCATGCCAAGTGTCTTATTTTTTAATTTTTCATTGACACCGTATGAAATTGAATGGATACTATAGGCTCAAGCAGCATTTATCAACTACTATGTTCAAATATTGGAAATGGCTAGCTAGAAACATTATCCTTGATCTACACTGTTATGGTCACAAGTTATGTTTTGCACTGCATTCAGATCCAGACTTTACATAGGCGCTGGAAGCTGTTAAAGACTAGCAGAATGGAGGGTGACAGGGGCAGTTAGTGAACTAAAAAGGGTAATTTTTTATAACAATTTGCTACCAGAGCATAGGTTCACTTGGAGGACATTTTAAGCTTAGCTAATTCCCTTTTGGTTCTTGAATTAACATTTTCTGATTGGCCTTACTATCCCCCATGGCTGATAACTGTATATTAGCCCTAGTGAGAACAACTGTGATCATACCATAGATAATTTGAGGGGGGCCATGTAAGGGATGCAGCATTTAGGAACTGCCTCTATCCATTAGTGGTATGAGGGGGAATCCTGGAGTGCATTTCCTATTACCCATCCTTAGATCCAAGTTGCATTTGAATATGGATGGATGAGCTTTGCTTTATTTTTATGGATAGTCTGTTCCAGAACAGTGGTAGCCTCTGTGATATATATCCATCTGTTCACAACATTCAGTTTAGATACCTGGACTGAGTATTTCTGATGCCATTTGACTTGCTGATGTTCAGTAGGTCTATCTGTATTATGTCGGAGGATGCTTTGTATGCCAGACATGTCACCTCTAAGCACTCTGTAGGATACTGAGTATAGTAATAAATCTTTGAGGTGGTCCATGGAAGACATATTGTTTAGGAGTTGGATCCTTTTAGTAAGGTATCTCTGAAGGTATTCCAATTGTTGCATGGGGCTGGATGGATACATGCCAAATTGGACATTATGCAAACTGATTGACATAATGAGAGCTTTGTATAGGGGGACAAAACATCTCTAGATCTAGTCACAATCAATTTGTTTATAAGCTATGCAAAATAGAAAGGCTTTCTTATGACTCTGGGCACATGTTGGTCAACAGTTAGGTCACTGTATACACAATTCCCAAATGCCAAACAATTGGATCAGTTCTCAGTGGGCATTGTCATGATTTTGACACCAGTTATTATTTGGGACAAATCTTTCTGCATGATGGTTAAGTCATTTGGTGATTCAATAATGTCTCCTATCTTCCAGTCATCTCAATCTTAGCTGGACAAAGCTCTTTGATATTTCCTTTTACTTTTCAGATGTATATGCCAAACAGAAAAAGTCTCAGCACTGAACCATGGGGGACTCCATTGGTGACTGGTCTCTTCCCCTGTTTTGATCTCCTGCATCCTGTGAGCCAAGTTGGCAATGCAGCTGGTGATGTGTTTGCTCCTACATTATTCATCTTTTGTACTACACCTGAGTAGAGGATTGTGTCAAAAGGCTTGGCAAGGTCAAGGTAATATGGTGTGAACTGTTTTACCTTCATCCATTGCTTTGGTAACAAGAGTAAAGCTTAACATTTGCCCATGATTTTGAGCCTTTCACACTTTTCTCTGGGCTGTTTTCAAACACATTTTTAGGGCCATGCATACATGTATGCACTCCATGATTCACCTTCCTGATTGTATTAGCTGGATTTTCTGGAGCATTTCTCCCCGGGCCTCCGCTGAAAACAGGCTCTGTGGAACCTAGTCGGACTTTCCCGGTCAACAAATGTTAAATAAATAAAAAAAATAAATAAAAAATATTAAATGATATTCTTTGTATAATACAGCACCAGTTGTTAGAATGTGTTTTAAATCTGTAGTTTTGAACAGTCTTCCAGTAAGCAATGAAACAAAATTTATGAACCAATAATGACAAAACAAAACTACCCATTTTAGAAAATTTCAACTATAAAAGGCCACTCAAACTTCTCATAATCTACCAATATCAGTAAATATGCAAAATATCTGCAGAAGTAATTCATCTAAATAATTCCACATTTAAGGGATCTCTAACTAATGAAGAGGTTGCTGCTAGGAAACAATGCTATATTTCATTGTTTCATCTAAAAATAAATTGGCTGTTGCCCTTGAAGAATAAATTGCGTATTTTATATTAAAAATGATAAGCTAATAATATTGCAACAGGGAATGGATGGCAAACTGATAACAGGTTCATAGTGACTAGGTAACTCCTCCAAAGGAGGACATTCACGAGACTGTAGCATCCACTCCCTTGAAAATACAACATAGTACAGTATCAGCGATCTGCATACTGTGGTAGTACAACTCAAAGCCTTCTGCATCAAAAGTAAGCTACTACCTGTTGTGCTAACAATGCAAATGGTCTTGGAATATGCAGCTCTAAACTTCTCTTCCCCTGAAGCTCTCATCTCCTTGTAAACATTTTTATTTATTTAACATTTTTTTACCAGGAAAGTCAGACTTGGAAGAAAGCCTATTTTCAGCAGAGGGAAATGCTCTAGATGCATGTCTTTGTAACATGGGAGGAAACCAGAGTACCCAGAGGGAACCCACCCAATTACAGGGAGAACATACCAACTCCACACAGAAGACACCCAAGCCAATAATCAAGCCACATAACCTCTTGATGTGAGGCAATAACACTACCACTGCAGCATCTACTTTGCACAACTAAACCTCTCAATTTCACAGCAGAAGAAATCTGGAAAAAGCCAAATTTTATTTGGGGGGGCAAAGGGCTAAAACCAGGGACACATTTTAAATATTGCTTGTATAATCTTAGAAAGCTGCTAAAATAGTGTTTTGTGTTACTGTGTGTTTCCAAATAAAAAATGGTAAGACTGAAACATAAAGGGCTTTCATTATGATTTACCGGAAAGCCATAAATCTTGAGAGGAACAGACCAAAAGTATGAGCCAAACTCCCTGAATCACATGTGGTGGCGTGGGTAGAAAATGCAGAACCTGTACCTAAGGTACGGGGTTTGAGCCCAATTATACACACACACACACACACACACATGCATGAAATATCCCTTTGGAGCTACACACAAGAAATATTGCTTTGGAGCTACTGCATAAAATAAATGGAACTAACACTAAATGGCCATCACTATCACTTTGGAGCTACGGCCCTTTTTGATATAAATCCAATATCATTGTACCTACAAACTCTAGCACAAATTATTCCAGACATTAAATAACTTGAATACATCCTTGGTCAAAGGATTACGCTTGTAATTATGTGCAAATGACCTCTAGAAACAGTCATCAACATCTTGGAATACTATGCAATCTCAAGAGGTACCCAACATCAGAGCCCATTCTAATGCCAAAATAACTGACTGTAAATGTTTTGAAACCTTGATGACAATTTGTAAATATCATTCTAAGCAATGCCTCAAATATTTCAGCAACTTTCACACTGTTCTCACACCACCATGGGAATAGCCAGCAATTCTTCGTACAGTAAACTCATGTACTGTTGCTTCCTATGTTTTCTATTCTGTATATTTGAAATACAGAATTAAAAATGCAATGCATACACTAACATTACTAGAAGCAAATCTTTAATAATCTGTGTACCATTTTGTGACTGGTTTGATTAAGGTATTGAGGGAAATTCCAGCCACTTTACAGAACATAGTGGGATAAAGAAAGATTTAGGCCAATGGCAAAGTGAGCTATCTAGCTACTGCATAAAATAAATGGAACTAGTACTAAACGGTCATCACTATCACTTTGGAGCTACTGCATAAAATAAATGGAACTAACACTAAACGGTCATCATTATCACTTCGGAGCTACTGCATAAAATAAATGGCCATCACTTACTGCATAAGCGTAACAGAATGAAATATCACTGACTTACTCCAGAACTGGAACCTTAGAAGTAAGCAGTTATCCACGGAGCTAACACTTGGGAGCCTTATCAGCAAGAAGAAATTTCCACGCACTTTTGTGTTTAAATTAGTGTGCAATGTGTGCATGAGTCCTCCTCCCCTTCACCCTGTGGTTCCAGTGCCTATAGCTCAACTGCCCTATTCAGAACATTTCCATCATAAAGGTATACTTCCACACACAACTGCATTTTAAATGTATTGTTTGAACATTTTTCAAGTAGGCAATGAAGCAAAATGCATGCACCAATAATGACAAAACTGCCCTATTCAGAACATTTCCATGATAACGGTCTACTTCCACACACAATTGCATTTTAAATGTATTGTTTGAACATTTTTCCAGTAGGCAATGAAGCAAAATGCATGCACCAATAATGACAAAACTGCCCTATTCAGAACATTTCCATGATAACAGCCCACTTCTGCACACAATATATAAATACAGAATCAAAGTAGTGTTAGCCATAGGCACGTTGCATGGCTTCTTGAACTTATTTTCAATTGGGGGAGGGGCAAAAGGCCAAAAACTAGGGACACATTTTAAACATTGCTTGTATAATTTTGGAAAGTTGCTTGCATAAAATGTTGTGTTACCACCATGCAGTTTACTGCCAAGTCTTAAACCCAAAACCCTATGGACTACAGTCAGAGAAACATACCACTAAGCTAAACCAGCAGTTTTTGAAAGACAGGAAGACAAACTTAAATGGCTATCATATCATTTAGTGAATTCAGTTCTCACTTCTCACCATAGCTCTCAACCTCTTAGCACAAAAATATGGAACAAAGCCAATAATGGGGGAATAGAGACCCAAAATAGGGACACATTTCAAATACTGATTTTATAACCTTAGAAGATTGCTAGAATAAAAGGTTTTGTTTTACCACTCCTGAAAACCAGAGGAATAGAACAAACATGTGAGGCATAAATTTACAAGTGATGGTGGCTAGGGACTATAGGCTCTTTTGACCTCTACCCAAGGTACAGGGTTTGAGCCTGAGTACCTCTAGTCACCAGATGCTGTTGGGGGGCATTTTCACACACACACATGCACAAAAATGAGAAGTAACAGTTGGGAGGTATGAACTGCAAAAGTTCCCCCCTTGCTTTATGGTTCTGTTGCCCATGAGACTTTAAGATTCTCGCTGAATATTGACGTATTTTTATTTTGTTTTGGGAGGAGTGGGAATTCATTGACATAGTAATATCTAGTACTATAGTTGGTAAAATTATTTTATATAGTTGTTTTTTTTTACATTGTACCTATGTGTATTTCTCTGTTTAACAGTGTTATGAATTTAACCAGTTGTTTCTTTTTCTTGCATTGTATTGTTGAGGATCTATACTGAACCATAAAGTTTCATTTGTTAAAAAAAAATGTCCACATTGTTGAGGCATCATGAGTAAAGAATGATAGGCCATTCTAAACTTCTTACTGGCAAATGGCTTGATGGTACCTGTGATGATAGGAGGTACGGCCAGCACAACTAGGTAGAATTTTGTAAATAACTATATGTCATTTGTGAATATCAAACTCATTTATACAAGATGCTTGTGCTACTAATGTATTAGAACTGTATGTCATATGTATATATCAAACTGATTTATACAGATGTTTGTGTTAAAAAGGTATTTGTAAAGTGCTTGTGTTTGAAATGCATCCACAGTGTGCCCTACTAGAAAGAACAGAAATGTGCACGCACTATTGTGACTGTTTAAATGTATACATTTTAACAGAGATAACTGGAAGGTTAACCTCAGATTAGCAAACTTTAAAATGTATATGAAATTAAATCACTTTATGGCCTAAGCCATAAATATGCTATCTCACAGGTTTCAATGCAGCCAGAGACAAAAAATCTGTCCTAGGAAGATTTCTGTATAATAGTTGGGGTGAGCTAATTACTAGTCTGGAAGCATGGAGGTATGAAATATTTTATGACTTCCAGCACCTGCCACAGATCTGAGCAAAATCCCTATATTGTGCATTTTTACAGGTAGGTGCTAAATCCTGCCAGGTTCCAGCAATGGGGGTTTGTATGGGAACTAGAAGTCAGATGACCAGAAGTGAAGTCATTCTGCAATCTATCCCAGAAGTAATATTTTAGATGTTATTCTGAGAAGTCTCTTAGAGAGACTGAGCATTTTGTATTCTGTCTTGGGCCTGACAACAAGAAGGACCATTCACCACATCATCTGCCTTGCTCTATTAAGTAAGTAGGAAATAGTAATTTTCTTAGATTCAGTCAGGAATTTAGTGAAGCTTAGTTTAGATATTTTGTTTTATTTGTCTGAGTCTGTCCTTCAATGTTATTTTAAATATTTCCTGTAATTTTGAACTCTAATGTCACTGTGAACAGATGTTTAGTACTGTCTTGTTCTTTTATTATTTATTATTAAATATATTTAAACATTTCACTATGGCTGATATTTGTAGTGACATTTAAGTTTTGAGAGTATTTGCATGTTTATTTGGTGACACTGTGAGGACCACTCCTAATAGCCTTATTCTTGGTCAAACTACCATTTGTATTAATATTAATTTCACTTAGTATATTGGGTACACTTGTAGGGGGCTTAAGGTAGCCGATAGGAATGGCTGGTGATGGTGGCAACTACCTTATAGTCTGGGCAGAAGTGAGCATAGCTAGTAAACCTGTACCAGCCTTTCCCAGGTGTGTGTGTGTGTGTGTGTGTGTGTGTGTGTGTGTGTGTGTGTGTGTGTGTGTGTGTGTGTGTGTGTGTGTGTAAGTAAATCAATCCAAGAGCGTATGTGTCAGTTAGTTGGGCAGGGACATGAAGCACTTGATGGACAGAGACAGAGCTGGAGGTATTGGCTTGGACATTCAGCTGAGATCTCAGCTCTATAGCTGTGCCAGTGAGAAGTCTTACTGGGGATCTGGAGAAAGAGGGGAAAAAAACAGCTTTGGACTGACTGTGTTCTCCATGTGCTCTTAAAAGAAATTGTGCTTTATTGTTCTTGATGCAGAAAGCTGCATCTGGATATACTGTGTGTGTACCTGTTATCCTACTAGTGAACATCCCCCACTGGTGCCAGTGGTAAAGATTGAGGCTCCTTGATTGCTAGCCTAGAGGGGGGGCATCACATATTGGTTGGCAGTGGTGGGATCACCACATCATATATTGGTGAACTATGATGTGGATATTGAACTTCTGTAACCTGTCAACAGTTGTCACTAAAGAAGGTGTTTGTACTCTTAAGCAGCCACATGGTGATCATTTACAGTTTCATACCACAATAGTTTTATTTATTTACTTTTGTTAGCTTTGTCAGTCAGGGAAAGCAGGCAAGGATGTCAGCAGAGGATCATGGCAAGCTGACAAGGTGCTAGTTGTCTGAGATGTGCCAAGCCAAAGGACTGGTGCATGGCAACCTGACTAAAGGGGAAATGATTGCAGTCTTAGTCACAGCTGCATCGCAGAACAGCCAATAGGAAGACAGCCAGACTGGCATCAAGGATGTACACCTCTTAGAAAATGGACAGTTCAACTTTTCTTCAGAGGGCTTAAAAATCCATCTGTAGTTAAAGAGACTTGAATGGCAGGCCAAACATTTGAAAATAAAATTGCAGAAAAACTGCAGTGTTTGGAGGCTGAAGAAAATGAGAAACTGTGGCATTTGGAGGGTGAAGAAAAAGAAAGACTGAGACATTTGGAAGCTGAATAAAATGAGAGGCAGAGGCAACATGAAAAGGAAATGTTGACTCTTTACCAGGATCATGGAGGAAATGGAGTGGACAGTAATTGTAACCCAGAAGCAATAAAGGTCAGTAAACTGTCTTTCTTAATAACAAGATGGTGATCATTTTGATAGTTTTATTCATATATTTGAAAGAGATGCAAACAGTATAATGTTGACTGAGGGCTCTGGGTACAGCTCCTGACCCCCTTACTCCATGGTAAAGCTGTAGCTGTTGTTTCCAAGGTATCTGATACTGATTGTTAGATTATGAAAAATTAAAGCACTGTTTATTACAATGTTTTAAGTTAACACCTGAAGCTTATAGAAAATGTTTTATGAGCATAGACACAAAGCAGAGGAAAGTGTGTGTGATTATATTGTTGAGTTAAACACTTATTTTCATAGGTGGGTGAGTGGATGTCAGGTCACCACTTTTGAAGGACTGGCAGACGTTTTGGTGAGGGAACAAGCCCTTAGCACTTTGCCTGAGGACATGAGAATCTGGTTGGCAGACAGGGAATGCACCACCACAGATGACCTGGGGTAAAATGGGCTCTCTACTTAGCAAGCAGGGCATCAATGCACAGGAAAGAGATATCCAGTGCCGCACATGGATCTAAGGGAACCCATGATGAGCAGCCTAAACCACCCCAACAGAGTCCACTAGCAACAGGGGAAGCCACTAGTTCAGGTACATGGGCAGGATCAGGGGATACATGTTTTAAATATAGGAAATGCTGTTATAGATCTTTTTAATTCCACAGATTAAAATACCAGTCAATTTCAATAGTTTAGTTTACCAAAAGGAAAATTTTTTTATACAATTTTAAAAAAAGCTTATATTATATTCTAAGCATTAATACTTAAAATGATATTTGATAGTCTAAAAAATAAAATATTTAAAATTAATCATGCAAATTGATATTTTCATTTAATCAGGGAGGTATATTAGCTTCTATCCTACCTGCCATGTAGTCTCCCTTCTTCTAATTTTTATAATTATATCTCCTCCTACTTCTTTCTTAGCTCTTTCTCTAAAAATGCAGAACTTGAATTTTGACAGTTTGCTGACAATTGAATATGTCTAAAAGGGCATTAGAAGGGGGCAGGATGTACACACACATGGCTAAATAGACTATGCCCTTTTGTTTGGCATTCCATTTTTGGGTCTAAATACTGACTTTAAAACATTTTGTAAATTGATATACTTGTCTTGACAATCTTTTGTTCCTGTCTTGTTAACAATTTTAACATTATATAATTTTTGTGTTTTTTTAAATTAAATTAATCTTTCTCTATAATTTTCTGGACTTATTTAGCTTTATATCCATATGGGATTATCATTACTCTTTCATATTTCTTATTGCTGTTATATTTCACTTCCTTACTTTCCTTTTCCTGTATACCATCCATGTTTCCATTCTCCTTTAATACTCAAGTGTATCCCTTTTACATTTTTTTTCTACCACCATCTTTTGCTTTTATTTTATACAAATGTCAATTCTTGATAGATCTTCATATAATTAGATCACATTCATTCTCTTATTTCTTATTGCCCTTTCACACTACTATTTTTTCTGCATCAAAGGGGTGATTACTAAGTATTCCAAGTGAATTACTAAAAGTAGGCTTTTCGGTATATTTTAGATGTAAACTTCAAATTACTTATTGCTATATTTGTGTTTTAAATATTCATAAATCCTGCTATTTCATATTCAGGTCCTTCCCATTAATATATGTTCATGATTATATAACATATTTTCAGAAGAGAAAACAACCCAAAAATGGGATATATGGGGAGATACAAATTTTTTTTTTTAAGGTGGGGGTTGAACTTAAAATGCCCAAGGGGTGGGGGAAGACAGAATGAGACTGATAGGATGAACGAACACATATACTAAAAAATGAATACTCATAATAATAACAATGCCCTTTTCAGACATATTCAATTGTCAGCAAACTGTCAAGAATTCAAGTTCTGCATTTTAGATTAAATGAAATAATATCAATGAAGCCTGTGTTGATCAAAAGGGCTGAACAATACATGTAAACTCAGTATAAAAGCATTGCATGATTAATTTTAAATATTTTATTTTTTAGACTATCAAAGAATAATTAAAGTGTGACATCAGAGAGTAGTAGGGTATTTAAAGGGGATAACATTGAAAAATGGCAGATTCTGATGAAATCCCCATGAGGGGATGAAAGCGCTCAGTCTGTTTTTTAATCTGTGGAATTAAAAGATTCTATAACAGCATTTCCTGGCATCGACAGTGTTCCTTTTTGTTTATTAGTGGACTTTTTCACTGTTTGGGTTGGACTTTGGTGTATTTGATGTTTTAAATATAACCAGTGGGACCATGTATCATATAGATGTCCATGGAAGCAAGGTGGGGAACAAAAGGTAGGGGAGTCAACAAGTGGGAATAACAGAATTCCAATGGTAAGTTGCCTGGAGACTACAAGAGTACCAACCTATCATAAGAGGTTATATCCTATCTTAGTAGATGGGAAACAGGCCACTGCTAAGGGAGACACAGCATCTGACCTAACCACTGTGAAGCCTGCAGTGGTTAAAGAGGAGCAGTACTTGCTTGGGCAGTCCACTTCAGCCAGAGCTTTAGAAGGGATCCCATTCCATATGCTTTTGGCCAGGGTTCACCTTGACTGGGAGATTGGAAAAGGAAGCAAGCAAGTAGATGTGTTTGAGGATATCCCTGCAGATGTCTTGATAAGGAATGGTTTTGATAATGCAGTGCCTTGTGTGCATGCAGTGACATGCAGTCAGGCTTGCAGACAGGCATGTGGGCTTGGTAGCCTGGGGGGAGACTTAAACAGACCGCACACTTGAAGCCAAGACTAGTGAGGTAGCTACTTCAGGGAGGGAGCTACCCTGTAGCAGTGAGACTGAAGGTGAGCCACAGCTGTTGGTGGGTACTGATGTTCCCTTGGACAGAGTGACTGGAAGGACAGAGGTGAGTAGTAATACCCAGACAGACAGTGAGGCACCACTATCAGAGGATACTAGAAGTACTGTGGAAGGGGAACTG
The DNA here is from genome assembly GCF_019279795.1 of Protopterus annectens. Taxonomy (NCBI): domain Eukaryota; kingdom Metazoa; phylum Chordata; order Ceratodontiformes; family Protopteridae; genus Protopterus; species Protopterus annectens. The sequence continues at coordinate 1,498,303,374 of NC_056744.1, read as the reverse complement.
GGAAGGGTTACAAAGAGACAGTTGAGACAGGCTTAGCTCTCAAACCCTACATTACAAGGTTTGGAAGAGGTAGCTAGGGAGGCACCTGATTCTCAAGGAAAAGGAGAATCTGTATACTAGAACAAAGGGTTACTGTACAGAGAATGGACCCTGAGGGTGGGCTAGAGGGTGGGAGAATACAGCAGTTGGTAGTGCCCAGAGCCTACCATCTGGCACTTCTAGCCATAGCCCATGACATTCCCTTTGCAGGTCATATGGGCATAAAGCATACCAAGAGACATATTATGCAGAACTTCTATTGGCCTGGGATTGTAAGGGATGTAACAGAGTACTGCAGGACCTGTGAGCAGTGCCAAAAAGTAGCCAAGGCAGGGGACAAGGTCAAAGCTCCTTTGGTGACTTTGCCTGTGATTCATAAGCCATTTCAGAGAGTAGCTAAGGATATTGTTGAGCCTCTGAGAACCTCAAGTTCCACAGAGAAGATGTATATACTAGTGGTAGTAGATTATGCTACCACATACCCTGAGATGGTGGCCCTGTCCTACATTGAGGCACAAAAGGTGGCAAATACATTGTTATAGATTTCCAGCAGGGTAGGTTTCTTGACAGAAATACTGACTGACAGAGGTGCTAATTTCATATCAGACCTGCTGGCTTGTCTGTGGAAGCACTGTGGGATGAACCGCATAAAGACCACCCCTACCATCCCCAGACTAATGGTCTTGTGGAGAGTTTAAACTCTATGCTAAAGACCATGCTACAGGCATTTGCATACCAGTTTGAGAGAGAGTAGGATACATTTTTCCACCATCAGCTCTTTGCATACAGAGAGGTACCCAGGAATCCACAGGTTTTTCACCCTTTCAGTTGACTGTATTGGCATTGGGTGAGGGGAACTCTAGATTTGATTCACAATGATTGTGAGGGTGAGTGTGAATCCCACAAGGAGTCTGTTGTGGCAAGGCTTAGGAAACTTATGGGCTATCCCAGGAGAAACTAGCAGAAGCCCAACAGCAGAAAAAGGTCTGGTATGACAGGAATGCTCAAGCCAGAGTATGTTGTGGGGCAGCAGGTTATGGTTCTTATTCCTGTCAGACACAATAAGCTGCAGGCAGCTTGGAAGGGATCCTTCAAAGTGGTAAGGAAGGTCAGTGATGTTAACTACATGGTAGAACTGCAACCAGGTGGCAGGGGCCCAAATTGTGCCATGTTAGCATGATGAAACCTTAGCATGATAGGAAAGCCCTTGTGCTAATTATTTCCAGTAGGGGCAGGAGGAGTCTGAGTGGGATCTATGGCTATAGCAAGCCAGCCAGCAAAATCCCAAATTACTATGGTGGAGCCTAGAGTTGCAGGCATATGATATGACAGTGCAACACTGTAATGGGATCAGCAATGCCAAGGCAGATGGAATCTCAAGATAGGATATGGGGTAATGCACTGGCTCAGCCCCTGGAGTTTCATAAAAGACAAACTGGCTTTAAATTTCAAATTATTGACTGTGTGGACCTTTTGATCTGGAAAGAGATATCCCTAATCTTTTAGAAAAATGTGAACTACTGTGGCAGCTGAAACTGAACTCTTTTAGAAAACTGGAGCTTAATTATCATTGCTTCATGAAAAGCATGTTAGAACTCAGAAAACTTCCCCACTGTTTAAAAGACTATTATAAATCTGATATGGGACTGATTAATGCTGACTTTACATGCTAATATTATGTATGCTAATATTGTTATAAAAAAAATCAAACATTGTCAATATTTTACAACTAAAATAAACTGACTTTGGTTATGCTTTCTGATACTCGAGTGCACTTTTACTCATTTAAACTAAGTGTTTTCTTAGTTAGATGCTACACTTGAACAGATTCTTAGGGCCTTAATGCTTTATTTTTAACATTTTTCATTGTATTTACACCTTAGCAATTATAGTTATGATTTTCAGCCTACTTAGGTGTTCACTTGTAGATTTATACACATGTTCATTAATATTATGATCAGGGGGGTAATTCAATAAACCCTACATGGAACAATTCTCCATGTAGGAATAGTGCTGCAGCCCAAACATGAAATCAGGAGGCGGAGTGAACCAGGAAACAAGGCTGGGGGCATGCGCAAGCCTCCCAGCACTATGCTGACACAGATGTGATTGCGGAATGTAAATCACCTAATTTGCTGGTGAAAACCATGCAAATTAAGTGATTTACCAATCCAGGAAGCAGACAGGCATCCGTGTAGGAGCTGTGTATGCAGAAAAAAATGTATGTGATTAGTCACCATGTATCAGAATGCAAAATAAAAAACGGGGCTGTGACAACACAAATTAAAGCATGTAGTAGGTGCATTAGAAATGCCAGTTGCCCAAACTATGGCCATTGGCATGTAAAGGTGATGCAATAAATCAAAAATCAAAAGTTTTTTTTTAGCACATATGCCATGTTTAAGCATAACACAGTGATGTGCAAACATGAAATCTTGCAAAAAACAATTAAAATAGTAAAAGAGGAATATTAAAGCTAAAATTAATTTTCCCATTATACTGCCAGCATGTAGAGTCATACAATGGCAGGTGCTAAGGACATAGACTCTGGTGTAGTGCAGTAACGAGGGTATAAACAATTAGGTATATGTAAATGAGCTAAATTTATTAAATAGCAAAATGGGCCACTGTGTCCATAGGTACCTAACTGTGTAAGGGCTAGAAAGTGGTAGTGTAGGCAGAAGAGGCAGCTGACATAAAAAGGGTGTGTGTCATGGTTTGTGTAAGCACATTTCAACTCTGCAGCTTCTGTTTGCACTCAGCTAAGCACAGCTAAGCAAGGGTGTGTGTCTGAGGCTGCTTGGCTGTGCTTAGCTGGTTTAGGAAAAGCAAAGAATGCTTGTGTACAGGGGAGGGTCAGATCTGCTTAGAAATGTTTACTAGAACTAGAGGAAATAGAAAAAAAATACAAAAATAAAAAGAAACACCTTACAAAAGCCAATCAACTTTAAATGACTAAAAAGCCATCTGGCACTCACACTGTCCCATTCGAACCCCCTCAATAATGTAGCTGTCAGGTGAAATGTGTCATAGTCAGCCAGTCACACAGGCTGCATCTGCAGCACAGCAGTATAAAGTATGCAGACACCTTTCAGTTTGATTTTTCCTATATACTCTGCACCATTGGAGTACACATTTGGGAATTTTAACTGACAAAATGATAGGGGTTGCTGCTTTGCTACATCTCTACATTTCTATGTGCTACAGGCTGACAGCAGTGATGAGGATAATGCTGGCAACCAGCCCAGACTGATGAGGAGAAGAGTGTTCAGACCCGGGGTAATCTTTCAGGGGCTACATGAGCTGGATATATTAGAGCACTACAGATGGACAGGGACATATTACAGCAACTCAGCAAGCACTGCCACCCTCACCTCAGAACCAGAGCCAACAGAGGGAAACCCATCCTAGTGGAAACAAAGGTATGTGTAGCCTTAAGAGTACTAGCTACAGGTACTTTCCAAAGATCTACTGGGGACATCATGGGGATCTCACAGGGATACGCATCCAGGGTACTCCACCAGCTCCTGAATGTCATGCTAACACATGCCAGTGAGCACATTTATTTCTCCAGCACCCCTGAGGAGAGAACCACCAATATGCATCTCTTCCACCATGTAGCACACTACCCAGATGTACTAGGTGCCATAGACTACACTCATGGGCACATCAAAGCAGCACCAGGTGAGTTGGGTAGAGTTTACATCAACTGCAAGGGCTATCACTTCATCAACTGCCAGGTCATGTGCAATGCCCAGGGCATTATAATCAATATGTGTGCTGGCAGCCCTGGCAGTTATCATGACTCCCACATCTGGCATGCCTCACAGCTGTACCAGGCATTTGCCAGGGGGGGGGCATACTGTATGGCCATCTAGTGGGGGATGCTGGTTATGCACTGGAACCATGGATGATGACACCCATTCGAAATGCATACAGACACACTGAAGAACACCATAAAGAATCACACACACAAACTAGGAACATCATAGAGCATGTGTTTGGGCTGCTCAAGTCATGATTCCACTGCCTTGACATATCTGGTGGAGCCCTGCAGTACTCTCCAGCCACATGTGCACACATGTTCATAGTATTTGCCATGCTACACAATATGATCCTGCGGAAACAGCTGCAGCAGAAGCATCACAGGGAAGGGGGACATAGTCCCCCACAATTGCCAAGGTTTCCAAAGGCACAGGGGGACTCGGAGGAGGAACCCCCTCATCCTGCCCCTGTAGGCAGACATAGGCATGCCCAGTACACCCTGGCCTTGGCAAAGAGGCAAAGCATAGCACATACACTGACACCCTAAGGACCCAGGGACTGACACCTCACTCCACCCCACATGCACACATTAAAATAAATGCCAGCCACATCATGCTACCTATACCTTACCATATATAGGCCATGTACTACCTGCATCTGACAGAATCATCCCTGAAGCACTGTCCTATCAACTGCTGCTGGCACAAGGTAAGTAACTCTTATTAACAATAAATGAATGGGGTAGTAGACTGTGGTAGCATATGTATGGTATTGTTGCATGTATGCCTGGGAATGGAGTGGGTGACCATGATAGCAACAGACAATGGACAGCTATGTGGGACAACAGGAACTCTCACCCAAATACTGGCTGGCCCACAATATGCAGTAGGGCCTAAGCCAGCAAAATCCACTGCACTATGTGAGAGACTTACAAACAGCAGAGTCAAAGGACAAATGCATGGACATCATTGTTGGAGTCCCATACATAGCTCTAAACCGCTTACAGCAAGAAATCTGTACAAAGCCATAAAGAAATGTGGGACAAACACCCCAAGACAGGGACAAGACGTAAATATTGCTCTTACAAACATAGGAAGTTGATAGAATAACAACTGTTGCAGAAGCATGAATTGTTTGAAAGTCAAGAAGTCTGAAACTCAAATGTCTGTCATTACTTTCTAACTTCAGCCTTTAATGATTTCACTATTATTTGCCACACAACCAAATTTTTATGAAAAAATGGACCCAAAATGTGAGCTAAACATCTGCACAGTCTGTAAAGATGTGTGCAGTTGAGAGGTATGCCCCCCTCCCATCAACACACATGTGTGCACCTAGAACTGAAGTAACATTTATGTTTGTAAGCTGTTAGCAGCAGGCCATACATTCCTTGGGCTGTCACAATCAAGTTGATAACTTGTTTCAGTTCTACAATATTCAGGGGCCAATGTGCTATGTATGTTTGTGGCTAATAGTGCCAGCAAGTAGATGGCACTTAGGGGTGGCTGTGCTGTTGTGGCTTAGTGGTCTAAGTATAGTACTGTAGCTGTCAGGGTCCATGGTTTGAGACTGGCCGTGGAAACTATTTTGCATGTCAGCTACACAAACAGTAGGAGTTGTACACACTGGCTAGAACTCAATATTTCTTACTGCAGGAAAACTGGACAATGGAGGGACGGGGGCCACACATATAGACAGTACACCGGTCTGTTTAACCTACATAGTGCCTAATACAACAGCAGGTTCTGACAAGTCAGAGTGCCAGGATATAAAGGCTGCCACATCACTGTGTCAGTACTGACAACAAGTCAGTAGGCACCATCCATACCTCTGGAATGAAAAGGTCTCACAGAATGTCCACACTTATGCCTCATATATCTATTCTGCTGGTCATAACATTGCATTTGCCTGCCACACTATTGGCAAACCAATAAAGGTTGGTGTGAAAAGAGCTATGACAGACAGCTGAGATGCAGATGTCACACTCATAATTAAATGCAAGCTAATATAAAACTGTTCTACCAACTGTGTATGTTTGGAAGATCATTATTAAGAGCCTGCCCCCATGTATGGGCCTGTGTCTGCCTGTTATATATGGGCCTGTCCAGATGTTTGTCTGTAAGAGTTTGAGAGCTATGGCCAACCTATAGCCTTAGAATAACAGTGCAACACAAACCACCTGAGGACCACAGCAGATGTATGGGGAACAATGATGGACAAACTGCTAAACAGGTATAGTCAGAGGTGTGAAGTCTGTACCCTGTGTGTGATTTAACAACTTCTACCTCACTCACACCATAACTATAAATACATAACAGCAGCAACTGTGGACAAAGATTGTGACGGGACTACAGAAGGACAAAGAGACACATATAAGGTGAAGGGGAACCACTGGCCAGACGAACATTGAATGTGCACAGCAGAACAATTTCTGCTGTAACATAGTTCCCTGCAGTGTATGGGGTCAGTAAACAAATGTATGTAAGTGCTGCCTCACATTACTTTATACTGATCTGCCACTTACATACCAGGAAATCACAGTGTTATGTAGAATATATCACACATATTATGGAAAACTTAACTCAGTCCAATGTACTCTGTACCCACACCAGGATATAACTCAGTCAATAAGGATAGTACACAGCCAGGATATTCCTCCCACAGTATATCACTGAGGTGCTGAATTGTTTACACAGGTTCATCAGCCAATTGGGTGTAGTACACAAATTCCTGGACCGGAGTGCACCTAGCTCTGGAATGGCATCAACCTCTTACTATTGAAGGTCATACTGGGCATGCTCCAACACTTAGAGAATTATAGCCCATATTTAAACCCACATTTGGCTATACTACTCTTTTGTCCAGATATGTTTTTGCATACAGACAGCTATATGCACCTTAACTGTCTCCCCCCACCCCCATCAGACAGGATTACCTGCAGCTATCTGAACGTGGCTCATATGTGATATAGCTACATCTGAGTGTGACAGATGTACATATATATATATATATATATATATATATATATATATATATATATAGCTAACATATACAAAGACAGGCATAGACAGGGGGAGAGAGAGAGACAGATAGAGACAGCTACAGACAGACAGAGAGGGGCATAGAGAGGCAGAAGCCTGAAAAGCACAGAGTGATGTCCTGATGCAGACATTTGCACACCAACTGTAACCACTGGCACATGTCAGTACAAAGGTGAGCTCCATTGTGTAATAGTAGTGAGGTAGGGGTTGTAATCTCATATCACCTGTGTGTGTGTGTGTGTGTGTGTGTGTGTGTGTGTGTATAGATTAAAGCATTATGATCCCTTTTCAACCCAGTAAACTTCCCATTCTCCTACTTTACAAGGCCTGCTGATATCATTCACTTTAGAAGTACCTTTGGACAACCTTTAGCCATATAAGCTCTATGGTGCACATGATAACAATATAACACTATAGTACAGACAACTAGATAGATAGGGGTTTTAATCTCAGTACTGGCAACTATGTATGCATTTGTAGGTTAATTTTGAGGCTAATTCCACCCAGTAAACCTCCCATTGCCCTACTTTACAAGGCCTGCTGATGTCATTCACCTTAGAAGTACCTTTGGACACTCTCTAGCCCTATAAGCTCCACTGTACACACTATAAGTATGTAGCATGATAGTATACATAACTAGATAGATAGGGGATCTAACCTCAGTACTGGCAACTGTGTGTGTGTGTGTGTAGGTTAAAGTATTTTGAGGCCTTTTCCACCCAGTAAATCTCCCATTTCCCTACTCTAAAAGGCCTTCTGATTTCATTCACCTTAAATGTACCTTTAGACACTCTCCAGTCCTATAAGCTCCATGGTGCATGTGATAACTGTATAGTGCTATAACATAACTAGATACATAGGGGTTCTAATTTCAGCACTGACATCTGTGTGTATTTATAGGTTAAATCATTATGATTCCTTTTCCACCCAGTAAACATCCCATTGCCCATCTTCCTGTTGCCCTAGTTTACAAGGACTGCTGATGTCATTCACCTTAGTAGCACCTTTGGGCAACCTTCAGTCATGTAAACTATATGATGTACGTAATAACCCTGTAGCACTATAGCACAGAAAACTAGATAGGTAGGGATTCTAATCTCAATACTGGTAACTGTGTGTGTGAAGCATATCCCATGTGTACGTTGGTTATACCATTTTAAGGGCTGTTGACCCCCCCTCCCAATGGCATTACTTTAAAGAGCCTGTTTATATCATCCACTTTAGATGTACCATTGTCAAACTCTACAGGTCATGCCAGTCATCTGTACAGATGTATGCAGAATGTCCAGATGTTTGCAACATATAGGTGTTCCATGTCTCATAGCAATGGGGTATTATGACAAATCATTGGCAAATATGTAACAGATGCCTTAGTGACAGACTTGTCAGCTTCAGATATCATACCCATCAGAAATGTCATGCTGATGCATAATATGTTACCCTATCACTTGTCTAAGTTTGTAAGAGCAATAAGTGAGAAGTGTCCCTATTTTGGGTGGTTTATCCCACCATTCATGAAGACATTCCCAAGATTAATTGGTGTAAGATGTTTTGAGTTATGTCCCTGGCATATAATCTCTGTGGCCCATGCAATATGCACGTATCACTATTGTACATACAAGTAGATAGGCAGTTGTTCTAATTTGACTATTGACAACTGTGTGTGTGTATGTGTTTCTGTATGTATATCCCCTGTGGCTGTCTGTATGCAATGGCTATACCATTTTGTGTGCCTGTTCCACCCTGTTAACTCCCCCATTGCCAACCTAGTCAGGCCCCTTACAGATGTCATCCACCTTTGAAGCACAGTTACACATTTTCTAACACAAAGGCACTGTGGCAAATGCAATAGTCATGTCAGTCTGTATTGTACATATCAAGATAGGTAGGTGTTCTAATTGGAAAAGTGTCAACTCTGTGTGCATGTGCATTTCAATGCATATCCCCATTCAGCTGTGTGTATGTGTTTGTGATGGCTCTACCATGTTAAGGGCCTGTGAACCCCCCAATGGCAATCCTAACAGACCCTGCAATTGTCACCCAGCTGAATTGTAGTGGCAGACACTGCAACACTATAGTAGCTCTGTGGTGCTTGTGTTATGTATATAGCAGCATCCTATGTAAATCTACACAGGTAGAAATTCTACTAACAAGGGTAGGTCATGAATGGGTGTGTCTGTGTATGTATGTATACTCCCTTGCAGCAGTCTAACTGTCTTACGGCCACCAGCATATCTCTCAAACCCTCACAGAAAGACATCTGGTTAAAGCCATATGGGAAACGGGGGCAAATGCCAAACACTAAGCACAAGTTTCACATAGTGCTGTGACACACATGGAAAGTAAATACCAGAACAGGTTGTGAATTTGAATGTACTTTCCAAAGAGTATGTGTTGTGACATGACAATATCTGCCATTAATATGTAATGTTAGTCTGTCATGATTTTCCAACAATTTGCCAGAAAACCACAATGTTATGACAAATGGAATAAACATATGTGGCAAACATCGGGACATTCTGCAGACATATGTAGAGGTCATAGGTATGGCCACCATCTCTACCACACTGCAGGTTGTAGTCCATGTTTCCAAGGTGTGACCTGTGACAACTGAAACAATACAGAGGTCTTGAGAGTGTAGGACAACAAACATTTCATAAAGTTGTTTACTAATTGTATAGAGCAGTTATTGTATGTCAGAAGCACCTTAATGTTATGACAAATAGCGTAAGCTAAGGTAATATCACATAAATAAGGTGTCATAGTAGCACACCAAAGGAAGTCCTGTGTGTTGCACTTGCTGTGGGTATGGTATATCCTGCCAACTGTCATGTTACTACAAGACGTATCCCACAGTCCACATTTGATAAGGTGGCAACCACAATCTGTGTCACCTGTGTGCATGAAATATGTACATATGTGAAAGCTCTGTGACTACCTACTGCCCCCAATGACCCACATGTATATAGGCATGAATGCTAACTGATACCACCCACATACAGTGGATATAAAATGTCAGGTTTTTGTGATATAAAAAATGAGACCACAATAAATAATTTCAAAACTTTTCCCACCTTTAATGTGACCTATAACCTGTACAATTTAATTGAAAAACAAACAAATCTATTAGGGGAAAAATATAAAAAATAAAAAAATGTACCATAAGCTGGTTGTATAAGTGTGACCCCCTTAAACTAATACTTTGTTGCAGCACCTTTTGATTTAATTACAGCATTCAGTCTTCTTGGGTACACACCTGCCATCAATTAAAGAGACTCTGATTAACCCCAAATAAAGTTCATCTATCCTAGCAGGATTTTCTTAACATTTACTCAGTTGCCTGCTACAGCAAAAGTCATGGTTCACAGAGAGCTTACAAAGCATCAAAGGGATTTCATTATTGAAAAGTATCAGTCATGAAAAGAGTACAAAAAAAATTACCACAACATTGGATATACCATGGAACACAGTGAAGGCAGTTATCAAAAAGTGGAGAAAATATGGGACAACAGTGACATTGGAAAGAACTGGATGTCTGTCCAAAATTGATGAAAAGACAAGATGAAAACTGGTCAGGGAGGCTGTCAAGATACCTACAGCAACACTGAAGGAGCTACAGGAATTTCTGGCAAGTACCGGCTGTGTACTACATGTGACAACAGTCTCCCATATTCTCCATATGTCTGCGCTGTGGGGTAGGGTTGCAAGACGGAAACCTTTTCTTACACAGAAAATCATCTAGGCCTGGCTATAATTTGCAAAACAATATTCTCCCAAAAGCATGTGGGAACATGTGTTATGGTCTGATGAGAGCAAGGTTGAACTTTTTGGCCATAATTACAAAAGGCATGTTTGGCGCAAAAACAATACTTTGCATCACCAAAAGAACACCATCCCCATGATGAAGCATGATGGTGGCAGTATCATGCTTTGGGGTTGCTTTCCTTCAGCTGGAAATGGGGCTTTAGTCATGGTGGAGAGAATTAGGAACAGTTCCAAATACCAGTCACTTTTGGCCCAACACCTTCAGGTGTCTGCTAGAAAGCTGAAGATGAAGAGGAATTTCACCTTTCAATGTGACAATGACCCCAAGTATACATCCAAATCAACAAAATAATGGCTGCACCAGAAGAAAATTAAAGTTTTGGAATGGCCCAGTCAGAGCTCAGACCTAAATACAATAGAAAATTTGTGATGTGACCTGAAGAGGGCTGTGCACAAGACATGCCCTCACAATCTGACAGATTTGGAGCTCTTTTACAAGGACGAGTGGGAAAATAATATGAAGTCAAGATATGCCATGATGATAGACTCCTACCCAAGAAGACTGAATGCTGTAATTAAATCAAAAGGTGCTTCAACAAAGTATTAATTTAAAGGTGTGTACACTTATGCAACTAGCTTATTGTACTGTTTTTTTTATATATTTTGACCCTAACAGATTTGTTTTTCAATTGAATTGTACAGGTTATAGGTCACATTAAAGGTGGGAAAAGTTTTGAAATTATTTATTGTCATCTCATTTTTGTATATCACAAAATCTGACATTTTAACATGGGTGTGTAAACTTTTAATATCCACTGAATGTAGGTACTGCCTAAGGCTGTGTCAACTGTAAGTATTGTGCTGTCTGGTATTGAACCACAAACTGCTGTTAACACAGTGCAATGGGCCATACAGTGGGTATGGAATGGTACCAAGGTCATGGACTCATGCCGAATGCAGACCACAGTGTAAGACTACCATACAGAAGGGACATGGCCCCAGTATTCTCCACATCAGCACCAACCCCATAAACACACAGACTGTGATGACAGACCTAGGTACTCAGGATGCCAACAATGTTGAATTCAGACAACAAGTAGTGGCAATGGCCATAAAATGCTTATATGTGGTTCACCACATAGGTAAAGGGACCACGTCCAGACAAATGGTGGACATTACCTCTGAATAATCCTCAGTCAGTACAATACATTAGCAGTATGGCTGGAATGCTATACACCTATGCAGACATCTGCAGAAACTGTAAAGGCTATGTTACCCACAAAGGTCATCCATGGCTCTCAACACCTGTTCCATGCAGACAGCCTGTAATCAGTATTGCCCCACTGGTTATTGGTCAGGTTGTCCACAAGTGTCTGTGGCATGCCTAGATGGCAATGTTGTGTTCAGTCCTTGAACAGCTGCCCCATATACAAGAGTATAACTCTGTGCGCATTGTTAGCCGAGAGGCCTGCATAGCATGTGAGATAGCAAAAACTAATGCTGGAGAATCAAGTTTGGCTCCCAGAGGCTGCCATGTGTCAGGACTACACTCCCCAAACATGTCAAACACAGTCCCATGCATACTGTCATCAACTGCATCAAGGTTGAGTGGCTGGGAAAAACAACATGTGTCTCTGGGGTTCAACCTGTGTCCAGCAATGCCAGGGGCAACAGTTGTTGAGCAATGATTCTGTTGGGGATAAAGTAATGGCTAGGCTTGTAAGGGATCCAGGGCCAGTACTCTAGTAACCTCCTCTGTATGTATGAACCTGTGATCCTATGGAACACCCAGGTGACATGTATGCAGGCTAGCTGGCTGTGCAAGGGGTATGCATGCAAGGTTATTAAGTCTGCCCCCATTGTCCCTCACACACTGTTGCACACATATTCACCACAGTAAACATGCACATATACAGCCATATCTTGGCAATGAAAAGTCTCTGTGTCTCCACTCTGCCAAACTTGGCTTTGGTAATGGCAACAGCTCCCCAGGACATACAATGACAGACACCTGGAACAGAAACAGAATAAAGTCTGTGAGACAACAGTCTGTCAGCAGTATTAACAACAATAAAACATCATAGCACAAAGGTACATACACTTCAATGTGTACCCATGACAATTGCCAGTAGACAGCATCTTACTTGGAATAACCTTAGTACACTGCACACTGGCATTACCTGTACTATATCCATCCTGTGCATCAAACACATACTAGCATGTCCCTGCCTTGATGTTATGGATAACAAGGATGTGGCACAGGTATCATCACATGCACAGGGTGTGGTGTGGGGTTGTCAAAGGCCTAGGCTGAGCCATATAGTTGACATCATGTGTGTGTGTGTCTGGAGGGGTGGTGTTCAGCTGGACCATGGAGAGCAGCTGTGTGTGTCTGGTGGTTACCTGCATGTAATAGTGATGCAAGAGTGTGTGTATGCACACAGTCAAGCCATATGCTAGCCCGACACGGGGTTATGTTGGACAGCCATGGACTGTGCAATGCAGGATATACAGTTCATGTCTCCGGCCATGGACACAGGAACTGGTCCTGCCAGCAGTGTAACTAGCACCACCATGCCCAAGGCCAGATGCAGTACTACTTCCTGACAATGACTGCTGTCTACTGGGTCCATGTCCATCACTGGACCAGCCAGAACCACGTGCCCATGGCCTGCTACATTGTGGCGTGGACAGCATCCACCCTTCAGTAATGCTTGAGGTACTGCCACTACAGGAGTGTGCATGTGCATGGCCACGTGGGCTCTCAGCTGATGCTGTTGCTGACCTATGTCCACATGTCCGATGCCCTACTCCCACCACATGTTCAAGTACAGACATTGCACGGTTAAGGACTGACAATGTCTCACCCCACCATCTAGCCACAACATCAGTGAAATGACGTACGGCATCACCAGTGCCATGTAGGGTATCAGGCATGCCAGGAAGTGTTGCATCCATGACCCTGAGCATCCATCTGGTGTACCATTCACAATGTGCCTGTGCCTCCATGATGGACCAATACATGCATCGAGTGACACATGCTGTGCCACCTCTGACAAGGTCTGGATGGGCAGCAGTCCTCCTTTAAGCACCCCTGTCAAACTGCCTGTGTGGGACCTCACCAGCTCTCTGGCTGTGGCTTGTGTTTACAGTCAGAGATGCCTTAGTCAGCACACTACCCTGTTTGAAGTCACCACCCTCCGACTGTCCAATATCTGTGGCTGCTGGGGACTGGGTATGTGTGGGCATACTGACCATATGCAGGAACATTGGGGTGGAAGTTTGATGTCAACCAATGGTACAAATTCAACCCAACAACCCCACCTGTACCTCACTATGGCCACCATCCTCATCAGAGTCCGATGAGACACTGGTATCAGGTTGTGAGGAGGGGAGACCCCAACCCCCATAATTACCTGTGAGGGAAGACAACACAGGTAAATTACTTCCTGCACTATAATGTTTGCTGATTGACACACACATGTGCGTGCACACACACACACACACACACACACACACACACACACACACACACACACACACACACACGTGGGCTGCCACAAAGGCATTATACAGACCACACCTTCTTCTGACTGATGCCATGCACAACACACAATCAGATCACAACAGACACACTCTGGACAGGCCCTCAACAACATGCAGTGCAGCTAAATCCAGTTAATGTTGCTGCTACTATACATCTTTGAGATACGTGAGATGTGGGGGTATGTGATGGACCCTCACCTAGTACACAGTGCACCCATGTACACACTACTAATGTACCTCTGTATAGCACAGTGGCAGCACCTACATAAAAGTATGCACTAATATGTTACAGCTCCTGCAAATAGGCTCCTGTGATGAACAATGTGATGCACTGCAGTGAACCCCACCACAAGTGAACAGGCACATATTGCAATATGGCTAAACTTAGCAGTTATGTGCATGGGAAGCTGGCTGCCATTAACATGCCTAGGGTATTGGTAAACCACAACATGACAGTCACCAGCTTCAGGTTGTTGTTCCCCAGCCACACCAGAGGTACTTATAGGGTTGTGGGGGAGAGTTATTATGAGCACACACACGTGGCATTGGTACAGGATAATATGTGCATTTATGAACATATACACTACAAGCTGTGATACTACCCAAATTGCTGACATTCACAGTATGTGTGCACATGTGTGCATTACAAATCCTCACCCACAAATGCAGATTGACCTGACATATACATACAGGTATGCAAAGGTTGCCACTATGAATGCTATAGTATTAATGTGATGCCCACTGGGTCCTTACATGGATGCTCCTTGGCTGTGGAACCTGTGCCGTCCACCTCCATGACATATGTTGTGATGGTTTCTTGGGAGGCAGTGGCTGAACAAAGGTTTGTAAAGAACTCATCAGTGGCTGATCATGGTGCTTGACTAGCAGGCCCTCCACCTGTGCCAACATGGTCCCTGACCACAGCTGCAGCCCTTTGCCATGCATTGTGTATGAGGTCTGTGGCACTGTGTCAGACCTGTTTGTAGCTCCTGTCCTGGTGGCCCACATTGTTGACTGTTGCTACCAGTTCTGCCCACAGGGCAGTGCATTGTTGCAGGTTTTGTCGGCTTCTTCCCAACAGCACCTGGTGATGGAGTCTGAGATCATCAATGATTGCAGCAGTCTCCCTTTCTGCGAACACCAGGTTGCATCTGCGGTACATCGCACCTTAAAGACATGAACAGGGCAACACATCGCAGGAACGTATACATTGGCCACTATTATGTACAGACCCTACACATCCACTTTTGCCAGCACTATCCACCACTAACACCCACATCATATCCCTGCCATCTATCAGCACAGTATGTGTGCAGGTATTTGCAACATACTGGCATTATAGCATGTATTGGCCCCCCGATCATGATGTTTCATGTTCCCCCAATGAGGACCATTAATGAGCATAATTCTCTGTTCGTCATTCACATCACACAGCACATGCAGCAGCTGGTGACATCACAGAGGTTCCCCACCAGGGAATGGCAGGCCATCAAACATCTACTGTACAGCTATAGGCTATAAGGCCAACCCTTTACCTGGTTTCATACATACTCCTCAGGAGTGACCTCACTCTGGCATGCCAGGCAATCATGGACTCCACATTGCTGAAACTGCTGCACGAGTGTAAGTCATGCTCCACTCTGTTAACACACCCACATCCTCCACCTGGTGAGTGACCTGAATTGGTCTTGTTGGCAGCTTGGATGTGTATCCCACAGAATCACGCTGCAGTGGAATGGGCACCTTGTCCACATCAGGCAGGGTAGCTACCTACACCTTTGCAGGTATAACCTGGTCAACTGGATGGTTAACAGCACATACACCCTTGGAATACCACATGTGTCCCTGTTGCATGGGGACAACAGCTGCTACCTTGCATTACACATGGGCTAACATGTGGCCTAGGCATATGGCTGCTCAGGGCCCATAGCCTAGTAACCTCGTATGGTACCAGGAATAACAGAAATGGCCTGACGGCTGTGACAGGCTGTGTTATTATATGTCCACACACATCACTGCCATCGACTGCTGGGTGTCCCCTCTGGGCAGTGTTACAGTACCATGTCATCCAGCCTACATCCCAAAAATAGGTGAGTGCTATTACAGGTGCATGTGGACATTCCTGGAACATCTGATGCACACAATCAAAGACAGCAGTGCATATGTGTTGTAGGGTGACCTACTCATAAGTGTCTGACATCTGAGTACCCAGATGTTTGTGGAATGTGTACATGTGCCTGATAGATGCAGACCCCCCTGCCAGACACGTGTGTTTTTGGACACCAGTTGGACAATATGTGATCATTCTCCACATAGTTTGGAAATGTATCTGTGACATGCCAGACCCCTGGGGACACAGTAATGGTACATGAATATCTGGTACTGTATCCATTTCCTTACATTCTATGCTTCTCTCACTTTTCAAGTTTTTTGGGTTTCTAACACCATGACTGGAATGAACCCCATTCCTAAGTCAAAGTACAATTAAAGTTAATGAAATTAGTATTGTTTTAATCTTTGATGTCAGTCAAAAGTGCTTTTTGCAGCACCCATAATGTGCCCAGTAATGACTCCATCTAAAATTCATACAGATTTACATGGATTGGTAACATATCTAAATACGATTGTAAATTATTTTTTATAAGGCACGTTGCTCCTACTACTATTGGAACAGTCTGGGTATCTTTCTTCCACATTGCTCTCATTTCTGCCTGCAGATCCTGATATTTTATGACTTTGTGTCTCTCTGTATGCAAGACACTGTAGTCACTGGGTGTGGTGATTTCAGTTATCAATTTTACTCTTGTCTTCTTTTCTTGGCCCACTATATTAGGTTTTCTAGCATCTATCTTTTGAACTCTTGGTAATGGGTGACCCCATGTGATGTAAACTTCATAATTTTCTATGATGCTTTGTGGATCATGTTTCCAGTGTTTTTCAGCCACTTCATTTCCATAATGTTTGCGCAATCCCCAGTGCAACAATCTTGCCACATTATTTTGCCTTTTAGTCTACAGTCCTTCTGCCATTAATATGTCACAACCAGCAACAAGGTGTGCAGCTGTTTCCAATTTGGTTTTATAAAACCTACATTTGTCTGTTTCTCCCACATATTCAATGGACTTTGTAAATCAATGGACTTTGTAAACCAACGTGTACGTAGCCCACTATCTTGGACTGCCAATATCAACCTTTCATCTCTTGGTTTGAATTTGCCTCTCCTTAACCATTACTGCATTAATTCCTGATCAACATAAGGTTCTTCCAGAAGTTTTCTATACTTGTAACTATATTTATGCTTTTTTCACATTTCTTGCCTTCTCATCTGGTCCTTCACCTTATATTCTTTCTTTTGTTTTTTGGCATATTCAGTTGCTGCCTGATTTTTATCTACTTCTGGTCTGATTTCCATTCCTGCTTGACACCGATATGCTTCTGCTAAATTAAGCAGAGAAGTCATCTTAGATTTATTCTCCTCATGTTTCAACACTTTCACTCCATTTGGGTCTTGTGAGGTCAGCAAATGTATGTGGAGTCCCACGATTGCAGATCTATACAAGTAATCAATTTCAAGGAGGCCCATCCATCCTTTGGAATGGGGAATATATAATCTTGGTATACACTGATTTATATAAATCATTTGGTGAGCATGAAGCATCCTTCTTGTTTTCCTATCTAATCTATCCAACACATTTTGGGGTCAGTCAATCACTCCAAAATGGTAAGTCAGGACAGGAAGAGCAAATTGGTTTATAGCTTCGATTTTGTTCCTAGATGTCAGTGCTGTTTTCAGGATTAATTTAAGTCTTCTAAAGTATTCCTTACCAAGTTGTATTCACATTTGTTCATGTTTTATTATAGCAATAACCCACGCCTGGGTGTGGGTAATGCTAAATTTACCCACGGTTGGCGTGGTTTGGTCCCAAATTACAGCCATGGCCTAAGCTGTTAAGTAAGCAGCTTAATGGGTTAAGAACAAGACAGAATAGCAGCAGTATCAAAAGTCACTCTGAAATATTCCTCTTTGAATTTTTATCCTTGGGATAATAATATGCTCAGTATGTATGCACTGCTGCTGAGCTAGAACCAGCATCCCCCCACTACTAGTACCTATAACCTGCTGTCCTGCTGCGGGGACTCACCAAGTATGCTAGCTATAGGTGTCAGGAAATCAGATACAGGTGTACACACTGATCTAGCCAGAGTATGTCAGGAATGGTCAGGGAGACCTGGACAATCTGAGAAATAATTTTGTATGACATTGGCAGATTGAGAGGGGCTCAATGACGATACATGATGTGATATGCCAGCTGTATCCACCAGTATGTACTGTCAGTGTGATGCCCCTGCACTGGCCCAGTAATCAAGGAGCCTCAATCCTCACCACTACCACCAGTGAGGGATGTACACAATGGGAGGATGACAAGTACACACACAGTAAAGTACAATTACTCTTTACACAGAGATCACAGTCAGTCTGGGGATGGTTTCTCCCTCTCTCTCCAGATCCCCAGTAAGACTCCCCTCTGACACAGCTATACAGTTAACATGTCAGTAGAGTGGTCAAGCCAAAACATCCATCACACTCTCTGTCTGACCATTGCTTCCTATCCCTGCCTGAGTAGCTGACACACACATTTTGAGATTTGATTTATGAATCACACACACACACACACACACACACACACACACACACTCTCTCTCTCTCTCTCTCTCCTGGGAAAGGCTGGCACAGGTTTGCTAACTATGGCCCCTTCTGCCCAGACTTAAAAGTAGTTCTGACTGCCACAATCCAGCTCTTTATCAGCTACTGTAAGACCCTTACCAAAGGGTGACGAATCCTACAGTGTGATATGCCTATTAGAAAAATGGTAAGTGTGACCAAGACCAAGGCTATTGGAGTGGGCTATACAGTGTCACCAAATACTTACGCAAGTACTGTAAGAGCTTACTTAGTTCTATACAGACCAGACACAATGACAAGGTTTAACTATATTTAATAATAACTAATAAAGGGACAAGACAATAATCAATACAGTAACTACAGAGTTCAGACTCACAGGGAATAATTTAAGACAGCATTGCAGGACATTCTGAAATAAATACAGCAAACATCTAAAGTAATAGGTTCATAGGTTCATAGGATGATGCTAGGCTATTGGCCCGGATGCCCTTATAAGCCTAGCCAAGACTTTCGCCCATGTTCCTTCAAAGTCAGGACCTGTTTCACATGTCCAGCAGGGACACAGGTGGGATCCCAGGAATGTATTTTCTGTTTCCCATCCAATTGTCCAGATTCCACTTAAAGATGGCTAGAGAGGTACTCTGCCTGACATGGAGAGGGAGTCTATTCCACAGATGGTGGAGTCTTTGGGACACAAATCTATCTTGTCAACAAGTTCTGTTTATGTCACAGACCAGGTTAAGGCCTTATGTGTGGGTTGCATGAGTGGAGTTTGTCTTATGCATATGCAGCAACTACATCAAGGCTGGATCGGAATTGGCCTTGTATGCCAGACACAGGTCACCTATGATCAAGTCTGTATGAGACTGAGTAGAGGGACAGGGCTTTTAGCCTATCTGTATAGGATAGGTGTTTGAGACCATGGATTTTCCTGGTCAGGATCCACTGTGATCTCTGCAACTGCTGCATGTGCTTGGCATGGTACATGCTGAAGGGGGCATTGTACTCGATAATGGGTCTGATATGGGAGGAGTACAGGGATGTTATGACCTCCTTGTTTCTGGATGAAATACCCTTATTTATGAGGTGGGCCATGTAGAAAGCTTTCCGTACAAGGGAGGCAACGTGGTGGTTAAAAGTCACGTTGCTATCAACCTGGGTGCCCAAGTCCCTCATGACTGATTGCATCCTTAGTACATTGTTATTGATGTCATAATTAGTGTGGATGAAATGTTCCCCAAAGGGATAATGATGCATTTCTTGGCATTCAATTTGAGGCCATGATTCTGGCACCAGTCATTAGTTTGGGTAAGGCCCTCTTGGAGGATGTTCATATCACTAGGGGAATTTAAGACAATGCCCAGATTGCAGTCATCTGCAAACATGGTCAGCCACAGACCACTGGTTTTGGTTTGCACCTCAGAAAAGTATATCCTAAACAGTAGAGACCCAAAGACTGATCCTTGGGGTACATGCTCATTAGAGCTCTACTACTAGAGGTGGCTTCCCCTTCTTTGACTGAGTGGGTTCTATCAGTGAACCAGTTAGCTACCTATCTGGTAATATACAGGTTGGTGCCTAGCTGGGAGGGTTGGGTTTATGTATTATGCCTAAGTGGAGAATAGTGTCAAAGGCTTTGGCTAGGTCAAGGTAGGCAGTGTGCACTGTCTTCCCCTCGTTCATGGCTTTGGTGACTGTTTTGAAAAAGTCGACCAGGTTTAACAGGTATGATCTCCCTTTGACAAACCAAACTGTGTGCAACCAAGTATTTGGATGTTGCCAATGTCCTTATTTATAAGGTCCATGATAATGCGCACCATGGCCTTGCAGATCAGGCTAGTTAGGCTGATGGGCCTATAATTGCCTGAGTCAATGGACACTCCACCTTTGTGTAGAGGGATGACAGTAGCTGTCCTCCATTTAGCTGGGATGAAGCTGGTGCACAGGCTTTGGTTGAATAGGGTGTTTAATGAAGCTGAGAGCTCATGCCTGAATTAATGTAAGGTACAGCCAGGGATGTTAACAGAGCCCATGGAGACTTTATTTTTTGCCTTTAAGAGGGCATGCTCCATCATGATGAGGGCAGGGGGCAGGTGGTGGGGATGTCCTGGTTTACTGATGGGAGGGGACATGGGGTGACATTTTCACTGAACTGCCAGCAGTTTGGCTATATCTATGGCGTTTGTGTATGTGGTGTTATTGGCCACCAGTTCAGAGCAGATTTGGGCGTTGCCTTTGAGACTGTATACATATGTGAAGAAGGATTTTGTGATAATCCTTGGTGGATGTGGCCAATTTGGGCTCGAAGTTAGCCTTAGAGGATTTCACCAGTAATCTTATTTGCTTGTTCAGACAAAGGAGACATTGCTTCCAACTTGACACCTGCTCATTCTTGGAAAACAATGTATTCCTTCTCTTATAGACTTTGTTTATTGCTGCTGTCCACTAGACAGGTTTACTCTTCCTTGAGAAAGATGATTTGGTCCTGTCAGGTATTGCTGTGTCCATTCAGCTATGTAGGTGCTCATAAAGTTTTTTGGTTTAAGCTTGGACATTAGTGCTAGTTACAACTGAAAGGATGGTGGCTGTGAAGCTGCTAATACCTGCTCTGAGTAGATTGTAGTCAACTTTGGAAAAGTGTTTTCATTTGACCCTGACAAGGGAGGGTCAGGGGAGATGGTGACTTCAAAAGTTATCACTTTATGGTTGGATGTTACCAAGGACAATGACACTGTAGGAGTGCTACAGTAGCTACTCATGTTGGTTAGGACAAGGTACAGAATATGTTCACCTCTCGTAGGGGTGTGAACCAGCCAATCCAATGCATTGGCATTGACCAAGTCACAGAATCTCCTGGCATTCATGTTTGGGCTAGAATAGGTCTTGCACTCTATGTTTGGGTAGTTAAAGTCACCCCGGATCAGGATAGAGCGTTGAATCTTGTTGGATTTAAGTAAGTCCAAATAGGTGGAGTGGGTTTTGTCAGCAGTTAACTGCACTTGGAGTGTCTCTTGTGTGTCATACTATCTGACCAGCCTGGAGGTGTGTATGTCTATGATAAATATTGAAACTCCACCTTCTTTGGCTTTGTAGCCCTCCGTTTGGGGTCTAAAAGTATGGTAGGATGTGTTACCTGGTAAGGTTGGGATGCTGTCCACAACTTTGAACCAGGTTTCAGTGACTACAAAAATGTCAGCATCCTCCAGGGCAAGGAATGCTTGCAATGACTGCAGTTTCATGCTAACACTCCTAGAGTTTAGCAGCATGACCTTTAAATTTTGTGTAGAAGAATTTGTCATGTTGGTAATGTTGTGCTCATGTCTTTGCCTAAAAAGGCACTATGGGGGAGGCAAGAACCTTTGCCAGAATCCTAAAACCCAGGGGGGACAAGTGAAAGCCATCTCTGGCAAAGCATCATGATCTGTCAATCATGTACTGGCTTGTGACTGAGACAGCAAGGATTCTAGGTTCTTAATGTGATTGCATCTCTCACATATTTCTAGGTGGTAGTAGTAGAGGGTTTTCTGTGTACATAAGGCAGTTGCTACACTGTCTCAGGATGCCCATATCAACCAGACTAGCAGGAGAAACCACAGGAAGTTGTCCGTCCATGGTTATCAGAATCTGTAGAAGAGAGGTCAGGGATGGTAGAGTACGTACTATCTGAGGAGAGTAACTATAGGTGTGAGTATGGCTGGATAAAATCAGTACAGTAGCTGCAAACGAGGGCATCACTCACACATCAGTGTTGGTAAGGGAAAGAAATGCAACTGACATACCGTGCAAAGGGTTAAAACAACACAGCGATGGTGTGCAACAGGCAAACAAGCACAAACCCATGCAAATGCTGGGTTTAAATACCACAAAAATGAAGGTAAAATAGAAACACTGGAACTGACCAATGAACCCTTGTCCCTGATCTCTTAACACCTATGCCAGACCTGTTCCAACCAGTTCACTTACTCCCAGTAAGTGCAGGCAGGCCCTGGCCAACACAAGATGGTGTAGCAGGAAACACAGGAATCACACAAACAGATCTGAATATAGCAAAGCCTGTAACCAGACTATGCTAAAGATATTTAAACACTGTTTGGGTCAATTTAACACAGGATAACAAATACACACTTAACTATAACAGTAGCAAAAAAGAGCAAACTGATTTTAACAAACTAACCAATTAACCAATAATAAAGCTCAAAACTGAGCTCTGTTCTACCAGTCTTCAATCAGACAAGTTCTACCTGCACACTTCTGCCACTAGGGTACAGGGGAACCCTCTCCAAAAAGATGGCATGGATTGCTGCTCAAGTTATACAAACAAAGCTAGATTCAGAATGTCTGAATCTAGTCTATGCTACAGCAAAAAAGGCACACCAGTTTCAGAAAGAAACAGTTTAAATAAGCAGGCACAATAATTCTTTAACCAGGAATTCCCAGCTCAGAAGGGTATAATCTACACTGTACTCCCACAAGAGTGCAGACTACAAACCTTCTTAATGTGAAATAACTGTCCTGAAGCCCAAGTGTTTAAACCAGAACTAGGACACTTTTAGAATAACAAACACTAAACTTTCAACTAGCAACTCCTAACTTAGAAGAATGTTAGCTACCTCTCCTGCCACAAGAGTGCAGACCACAAACCTTCTTAATGTAAAACAACTGGCCTGAAGCCCAAGTGCTTACACCAAATGGCTTAGAATAACAGTTAAAATGCAATCAGGCTACTGACAAGCAGTAATAAATACAGCAGAATAAGTACTTTTAAGAACAGGCAGTAAAAGCAGAATAAATAATAAAGTAGAAAGAAACACAAATACAGTATTTTTTAGGTTAAGTGGCAAGGGATGACACATGATAATTTAAGGTTGAGAAACTAAGGGGGTGGGCCTTCCCAAATGATCTTTGTCTACTCAGTAGAATAAGCTGATGCAATGGGACTGGGAGGAGTGTCCAAAATGAGATTTATAGCAGGGGCGGACAACTCAAAAGCCACCAAATTTAAGAACACAACAAGGACTGGGCAGGTGGGAAGGGGAACTCTTAAAACTCCAACAGAACAGAAAACTTAAAACAAAACAAATGTAATATTAGAATAAGATACAAAATAGAAGTGCTCAAACCTTAAATAAAGAGCTTCAAATCAACATCAAATGCAGAGATGACTGATATCCACAGCAATGCAGACCACACAAACACTTCATCTAAATACAGATATTTCTAAATAAAAGAGCAATGCTGCCTCTCAGCTCCTCCCACTAATTAACTGATGCTAGTCACAGTTTGCAAAGGAATTCTTTGGTAACTTTGTTAACTGACCCTAGTCAAGAATTCTTAAAACTCTAACAGAACAGAAAACTTAAAACAAAACAAATGTAATACTAGAATAAGATACACAATAGAAGTGATCAAACCTTAAATAAAGAGCTTCAAATCAAAATTAAATGCAGAGATGAGTGATACTCAGAGCAATGCAGACCACACAAACATCAGACAGATATAACATATCCCCATCTATATGTAAACAATTTTACATTTCCCTAGTTCCTTACTATTAGCAAGGCAAATGCAAATGAGTGGATGTTGTCAGATACAAAGACACATACAACATGCAAAGGTCTTTCTCTGAGACAGTTCTGAAAGTAATAAACAACATTAATGCTGGGTTAGCTCCGATTACATCACTGTTTGTCACCTGTCTTAATTTCCCAAGCTAGCAGCAACTAACATGCATTTTAACGTCTCTGCATCAGAAGTACATATCTGTCTGATGTTTGTGTAGAACTGGAAGTCATAACACAGGTAAACACTTTTACATTTTCAACCTAGTAAATATTTATATTTCAAGACAATACAAAAACATCTAGCTATAGACATTTATGTCTGCTTGCTGCACTGAAACTGAGATAACTCATTCGTAAAACAAGTTCAGCTTACTTACTTGAAATTTTGCAACTTATGTCTGTATGTTCAAAGCTTCCAGCTTCTACTAATAATACATACATTTGCAAAGGTAATACTTTATATACATTTCTGTTATTTGGCAGTACAGTACACTGTGGTTACACTCTTGAAGCTCAGTCATACCTCTTATCCTCTTAGAGCAAGACATCTGGACAAAGGCACAAATAAAGGGGTGACAAAGGTCCACAGATAGTGACACTTTATAAATATTGCACTTACACACCTAGTTGATAGAATACCAGGTTTTACATTTGCATGCATTTCCTGAAGGATATGACATCTGACATACAAATGTGTGCTATTACATTATGACCTGTCTTTAATGATTTGTCAGTGATTTGCCAAACAAAACACAAATGTATGAGAAAATGCCTAAACATATGAGGCAAACATGTGGTCAGTCTGCAAAACTCTGAACAGTTGAGAGGTATGAGCTCAGTGCATAACATACAGATCAACACACACTTTTGCACCAGTTGTTTAATATCTACATAACATATATAGGTCTCTTACATTTAAGACAAGCATATGTATCATTTTAATATTCACAAATAACATAGGATTATTTACAACATCCCATTTAGCTGAGCTGGCAGTGTCACAGTCAGTATTGTACAACAGACAATCCAGTAGTAGTCATATGTGAGGTGACCTTTGCTGGGGTGACTCAGAGGCCAGACCTGCGATCTATGTCACTGCAGACAGAGCCATCAGGGATGCCTGTAGGTGCTGGACAGCAGACTAACAGCAACATGTCAGTCCAGGAAGTGTTGTTGAGACCTACTGTTTATCTTCCTATTTCCCATGACTGTATCCCCCATCTGCATTCTATTACATGCTTAATTGTATGACATACCTGGTATAGTGCTGTACTCCTTTGTCAGAAGAAATCCACAAGTAGTGTTGTAAAGAATCACAGTCTGTCTTCCTGAAGAAAGTGTCAGACCTGTTTAGCATAGGCAGCAGGTGATGGACTGTGCAACAGTCTGTGTCTCCCACTTGCTAATTGCATCCAGTACAGCTGTCTTGCCTTTCCATTAGCCAATGGCATGGCAACACAGTGCTATAATTAAGGCCTTCATGTGAGCCTTGCCCCTTTTCCTGGCCTGTGAGGAGGATATTATCGAGGTGTGGGAGGTACAGCATCACGGAGGGTAGGTGGAAATACTGTCTACTGTTTGGATTGACATGTTATGTCCACACTTTTGCATGCTATGTCTTTATACCTCTCAACCTCTTAGCACAAGAAATCTGTACAAAGCCCAACCAAATGGGGGACAAAGGCCCAAAAATAGGGACAGATTTTAAATATTGTTCTTATAAACTTAGAAAATTGCTAGTTAACAGGGTTTGTTTTGACATACATTTTCTGAAGAATTTGAAGTCTGAAACTCAACTGTATATCATTATTTAGTGACTTCAGTCCTCATATCATCCCAGTGATTTGCCAGAAAACCACAAATGTTATGAGGAACAGGCCAAAAATATGAGCAAAAAATCTGGACATTCTGTGGAAATCTGAACAGTTGAGAGGTATGTATGTCTGGCCATTGGTAACAGACTTTCAGATTCTGTAGCAGTGTACTGTGTAAATGTGTGTTGGGGTGAGTAAGGAGACAGGCAGATGTGAGTGTCATAGATCCTTTTCTATCTGACTGTGCATGCTGCTACAGTTGATGCTGGTCTATCAGCTGTGTATGTTTGTAGGGGCAGACTGAGGCATATCCCTTAAAACCTCAACATCCCCCCAACCCTTTATGTTTGGCTGTTGTGTGGATGCCCTGCTCTAGGTGTTTGGGAGAAATGTTAGATCTGTAGTAGGAAGCAGGACATACTGCTGCATATGTAGCAAGCCACAGCTGCTGCATTTTGGCCAGGAGTCAGACTAGGGATTGTGAAGACATTGGGGGAGAGCAAACTGTAACTCTCAGTGAGGGTGTGGTGTGAGCTGCTGTGTCACAGCATGGCCTAGTTGAGGGTCCCCACAACAGTCCAGATGAGGCATGTGCATGTGGTACATATGTTACATAATAGTGCCATCCAGAGAGTGGTAGGCAACATTTAGTACACATATTCATAATTGTGAAATGTGTACCATGGTGCAGGCCTTAACATGCTACTGTGGGTGGCAGTGACTGCGTTAGGAGCAACCAATTTTGCTGGACATTGCAGGGCTCCATTATTCCTATGTTGTATTGACATGCATGTAGTTGTCATGCCACACACTGGACTGTGTGCCAGAACTGTAGGTGTCTAGATGTGACAGATGCTTGAACTGTGACAGATGGAGCTACAAAGTCATTATTATGGCAGATGTATTTGTAAGACATATGTGCATGCATACAGTGTGTGCAACACAGGATTAGCATGGATATGTGTGTTCTGATGGGTATGACGTGTGACATTGAGCTGTCTGTCATGCTTTTGTAACCCCAATCTGCACAGCCTTGCCAGTATGTGAGCACATAGAGTAGGTTTTATTATGACCCTGCCGTAAATAGGGAGCACAACTGTGGATATTCAGCAACAGTCTGTGCAGTTGTCAGCTCTATCTGATATTGTAGGCCTCCCGTACATCCAGCAGCATTTATTTGTCTGCATACTGGTTCTGTGTCTGTGTCAGAGGCCCAAGTATACTGTGCTGTGGGCCAGTATATATAGGAGTAGTGTGCGACTGGCAATCAGGATATGTTTGTAAAAACAGTCGTTATACTCCAGAGGTTGGTTGGCTTACTGGTATGTTGATCTGACTGTAGTGCAAATGGATCTGTGTTCAAAATTTGTCACCAATGTCTTTTCTTCCCTAAAGTTACATCCCTGTAGTGCATTATATATTTGCAAATGCATCAGTAACTCCCTAGAGCTGATTTGTTGTAGTGGTGTGTTGCTGCGACTCTGATTCAGAAAGTCCTGTTTTCAAGACTTGGCAGCTTTGTATTTTGTCCCTAATGTTACATGACTGTAAAGCATTACTAGTTTTCAAAACTGATTTTGATTAGTGGTGCATTGCTCTGACTCTAGTGTGCATGGTCCTGGGTTCAGGACTGGTCAAGGATATCTTTTTTCCTTTAATGTTAAATGACTGTAATGCATGATATATTTACAAAAGCATTAATAATTCTCACAACTGATTTGGCATAGTGGTGCATTGCTCTGACTCTAGTGCACAAAGTCCTGGGTTCAAGACATGGCCTTACTGGTTATTTTGTTGCTGGGCAGAACAATGACTGAATGAGGTTGAGTGATGTAAGCAGTCTTAAGTGGGTTTGTGTGGTTTTGAGCACTGCTAAGCGATGCCAAGAGACAGTAAGCGGCGCTTACTCCCGCTTAAACCTGTGTTAATTCCAAAAAAAGAAAAGAAAAAAGGGGTGATAGGAAAGTGGTGAAATGGGGGCAAGCAGGGGTAAAAACATTATAAAAGGTAGCTAGGGATGTGCAAGACGGGTGTAGGTAAGAACCATAGCTCTCTATTTCTTGTGCAGCAACAACAGGGAGGGATGTGGGTGACATTCATCTGTTGAGTAATTCAAGTATAAATTGATTAACGCCAGTGCACGTGGGGGAAAAATGGAGAGCTATGTATGGGACATGACTTTTTTGGGGGGACAGATGCCCCCCTTATTTAAGGTGAGTGTGGGATGTTGGGGAAGGGTTGTAGGTAAGTTTGGGAAGGTAAGTTGGGTAGGAGAGGCTGCTTTTGCAAATAGACAAGACAGACAAGACAGCAGACAGGGGCAGTGTATGACACATGAGGGGGTAAACACCATGGATGGGGAGGATGATTGGGAATCAGAGGGCCACGTTACCCCAGATGGAAACAGTGGGACTGAGGTCCTCAGCCACGGGCAGTCACCACTGCCTCTTCATGGCCACAAAGGTGGTTGTGCTGGGGGATGGACAATGGGGCCAGACTGCCCCTCAGGGAGCACCAGTCTGCTGTCTATCTGGCACAGGTGAACATCCAATTTTCACTGAATTATCCTGAGCACCAAACCTGGAAACTGTTGTCGGGTGACAGGGACCTCTCTGCACCCATGTCCAGAGGGGGGATGACACCCATCCCCTGAGGCAGTTCCACCTGAGGGTGGTGCAGGACCAGTGGAGGAGGCAGCTCCAAGTTGGGTACCAGACATGCTGGGACCCAGTACCATGGGCAGATGAGGCAGGACAGTCAGATCCTCTGGGATCTGCCTACCCAAACGTGCTATGGTGGTGAGGTTTTTTTAAAGTGCATTGGTTAGTCATGAACAAAACATTTCAAGATTAGTTATAAGAGCAAGTATGGGTGTTCCAATTAACCCTAAACAATCAAATCGGAAAAATTGCATGGCAAACAGGACACATGCATAATTGGAATAACAGTCATTATTGTAACAGCATGCCAGAAACAATTACAGCAATAAGCCATCAACAATGGAATTTGAACAAGGTATGTTAGTAGGCAACCATTTAAACATATGAACAATAATAGAACACAAGTCCCAACATTAGGTTTTGAGAACAACATACCCATAGTATATGAATAATTATTATTGATGCAGATAAGGGGAGGGGGAGAGAAAAACAGTCCATTACCAACTGTATAGCCTATATTTTTCTCAACAGTACTGCTTAATACTCTACAGGTCTACCTCACTTTACATCTAACTGAGGCCTATAGCTACTTTAACATGTACATACCTGTTAATCTGACAACCTGGAGTGACAACTCTAGGTACATGGGTAGAGGGGACCTCTACTTGTCAAGGTTACATATATGACTAATAAGGTGTACCTTGCACTGATGTGTGAGTGTGCTAATGGCATACTTGTACAGAATTTCTATCTGTGTGTGTAAGGTTATTGGCAACAGTGCTCACTAGTCATGACAGTATGACACTTGAGAGACAGGTATCGGGAAAACTGCATGGTGTATATAGCTATTGTGCTGTAATTTGTTGGCATGGGGCTGGAAACTGGAACATTTGTACACAGTTTATTAGTATACACTTCATACAGTTAATGCAAACATTTCTTTACCTTTGAGCCCTGTGGATAACATATCTGTTAACACTACCTGACAGTTTCTACAAATGCTCAGGATTACTTGTGTGTCACTATGAACACATCTTCATACCAGTCCCTGGATTCAAACCATGGTCTGTGTGTGCAGAAATTAACAACATAGATCTATTTCTTATTACACTGAGCTACTGGGGTACTGCTGTCTGCTGCTTGACTGATTTGGGACTAAAACTCACTTGGTTACACAGTCTAACCTTGTAATATTAGTGGAGTGTCACAAAAGACTGTAGTGAGAGTTTAACAAACATGCCTGAGATTCATACATGATAGTTAATGAACTGTGTGCTGATACTTAAAATGCAGGTGTACACATTTAACCCCTAGTGGATATGAATGTGTGTGATCTGTACAGACCATAGCAGGGTGCTGGGTTGCATACCTGACCCATATACATTTGCACATCATATATTTGCAGTCTCCACCTATCACAGTCTCATACTTGCCTGCATCAGCATATCTACATTCAGGAATACATGTAGCTGAAATGCAAAGGTTAACACAAGACAATGCTGCATGGAACACACTGTAATACATTACATGTTACTATTTAAGGTTCAGATCTTAGTGCAGAAGATATATCAATTTTCCTTGTATCTTGTTTTACAGCTCCACATGTACAGTCTGGCATAACAGCTACTTAGCAGACAAACCTCAGTGATGTCATGCTCTCATAGCCATATTTGCTGTGTAGAGCCTGTACACTTGTATTTCTTCAACAACAGACCAGATTAAACACAACAGTTTGTGGGAATTAGCTTTATTTAGGGTGACATGACACAGTGGTTTATTACATTTAAAAATCTAAATTCAGTTGTACTGCATATCCTGTAGATGATGAATGTATGTCAGTTATTACTTTCAGAGTAACAATTACAGTATACTTTATTGACAGATTCATTCCTACACAATATTACTACAGTATTGGCTTTCTTTCATCAATAGTAGCTTCTTTGCTGCCTTCATCTGTTTTACACAGTACCTGACATTAGTCACTTATATCAATGTTGGGGTAACAACACATTATTCAGTACACTCAGAACACAGTATACCTAATGGCAGTAAACAATTGCACTTTCTTATTTATTGGACTATATATATTGCAAGTTATATCTGTACTCAACACACTGTAGTTGCAGCCTCACCAGTTGTCCAGCATGGGCCTCAGTGTTACGAGCCCCCTCTTCTGCAGCTGTGGGGGGAAATCACACCATTATGCATACCTGTCTATCAAATATTCATACTACAATTTGATAAAGCAACACCTAAAATACTTACAAACTTCTGGGGCATTCTGGTCTGGAGCTTCTTGGATCCACTGGGACAAGAGTGCCCTCTTCCTCCATTTCAGGTCATCATAATGGTGATGGACCTACTCACCAATGTAAGAGATGCCAGCGGCATTGGTGAGCTCACGTGCCAGGCAGTCCCAGGCCTCAGACTTGTATTGTGAACCCTCGTACTGGCCCTGCAGCAGTCTGTAATCATGGTTCTTAACAATGAGCCCAGTCATGACCCTGGACTCCAATATGCCCCAAAACTGCACCCAAAAGCATGGTCCATCTCCTGCACCGGCCATAGTTCCTTCAGGGATAAAACTCTAACAGGTTCTGCCTGTATTCCTGCCTGTGAGGTTTAAATAAGGCCATTTTCCCACCCTATGCTGCCATTGGACCATTTTCAAAAATGCTGAACAAAGCTCAGCAGTCCACAAATCTGCTTAGCTGATCTGAATGCTTATTAGAATGGGACTTCTTAGCAATGCTCAAACCAGCTAAGCACAGCTGTGTGTTGCTAAGTACTGCTGAAACAGGTCCTGCTTAAGCATTGCTTAGTGTGGCTGTGTAATGCTTAGCAGGGCTTAGCTATGGACAAACTTAATTTCTTTCATGCATATACTATTGTAATGTATTCTTCATTAATGTTACTTCATTCTTAAGTGTATCTATTTTACTTTATATTTCCCAAAAATATGCCTTTCACTACATTATCTGTTCCTATAACTTTAATGTATTGGACACTCGTGCGTAACTGGGGCTTTTATACTCGGGTCTCCACTGCAAATGAGCTTCTGGTTAAGCTGGACCACCCCCAGTTAACGTATTTTAATGTATACATAACAAGTAAAAAACATTTACAACATTTCCCTGTCAGGATTTGACCCATGCACCTAATGTACAAGAGCTGGTGCCCTAACCATTCAGCCAGTCAGGATCTGTTGCTAAACTGCTGTATATACCTCTTATTTATGTTTAAGCATTGCTGAGCACCACACCACACTGTGCAAACCTGCTCAGCTATTCTTAAATTTGACCTTTTGGACAAAAAAATTTAAAGCATCCGGTTTCTATTTTTAGATGTCTGCCATGAGTTCCTTGCTAAGTGCCATGCTGTGTCATACAAAAATTAAAAGAAAAGAAAATTATTAGCTATGGGCAAACTACATATTTTACAAACTAAAAAAAAAATATTGCAAGGCATTCTTCATTAGGGATACTTTTAATATTATGTATGCCTTTTACTTTATATCCCTTAACCTTATATATTTTAATTATGTTATCTTGGATTGTGACTGTTATGTATTGGAAACTTGTGTATAACTGGAGCTTTTCTCCATGGAAATTCACTGAAAATGGGCTTGTGGATCAGCTGGACTAACCCAGTTAACAAATGCCACTAACTACATCAACAAAAAAATAATAATGTATAACATATAGCTGTCACATATAAAAGTTGAATGGCCTGTCCCTGTATTTGATGCATGCACCTACTCTGTACAAGGCTGGGAATCTAACCATTCACCTAACAGAGCTGTGGAGATTTTACCTATACATTTCCATTTTGCTTTTCATTATGTTTAAGCATTGCTGAACAATGCACTGCGCAAATCCACTCATCTATGCTTAAACTTAAAAAAAAAGAAAAAAATAGAAAAATTAAGGTAACAGGAAAAAATCACATTGGGACATTTACCTTCCATGCCGTATGGCACTGGCAGTATAGGGAGTGTGTCATGGACACTGTAACACACCCCTTACATGACATTACACTTTAATTTTATTATATAAGTGTCTGAGGACACTTTCTTTATTGTTTTAGTGCCATACAGCACTTTGACAATGCAGGGGGCACATTACTGATTCTGTAACACACACCCTACTTGACATTACACTTTTTAATTTTATTAAATAAGTGTCCGAGAGCACTTTATTGTTTTAGTGTGGTACGACAGTTTGAGAATTCAGAGGGTGTGTTACAAATCTGCGAGCTCTGTAATGCACCCCCTAGCACTGACTCAGTATCCATGTACACGGATCCCTCTCAGTAGCTTGCCTTCATTAATATGCAAGGTGCGCTGCCGAGAAGGAGATGTGGACACAGACACCATTCAATTCATCTAGGAATAACACTATTCCTACATGGAGTTTATTAAATTTGGGGGATGCTTTTTACACACAAACCTGATGAAGTATTTATTTGGTATGAAGGTGATCTTTGTTAAAAGTGTTTCAGTTTATAATTATTGATATTTATTCTGATATAGATGTCTAGTGGTGGATATTTTTGTTAGTTTGTTAGTCATTTTGTTAGTGAGTTAGTTTCTTAATTAATACATGGTAATAACAGCAAAAAAGGTAATTGTCTTAATTGTTTAACTGAGTTGATTGTGTTGGAGGGTGTATTTATGTAAGCAGTGTTCAATGATTAAATGGTTTGAAGAAGCCATTTTGGTGAAAGCGTTTACCTCCATTTTATTTTTGCATCACTGCTGTTTTATTAAACCGTTTTTATATATATTTATTGACTTGGTTACTTGTTTATGGTCTTGGCTGGCCTTGGTCTGTTCCACTGTTGTTTTACATGTGCCTGTGTTATTCTTAATTAACAAAGTTTGGATTGGTAGGTTAGCCTTAATGAGCTGTTCTTATATTATACATTTTAATTTGTCTCTAGCTTTTTAGTTTCAGTTCTAAGGTAGCACAATCTCAATTTACACAATGGTGTTAAGGGGAAGGGGGACTTGGATAAAGGAATGAGTTTAATGCTTTTATTGCTTTTAACAGAACCACCCTCCGTAACCACTCCCTTGCTCCAAATAACTTGATTATCTATAAATAATGAATGCTTTTGATGCTTTTCATTATACTCAACTAGGATCACTTATTTGTGCATTTCAATAAAGCATACTCCGCTTTTAACTCAACTGTGGACTACCTACTATTTTGTATTTTATTATTTTGTAACACATATTTTATAGTTTGATTTTTATTAGTGAACTAGGTGCATAATATAACTCAAGGATTGAACTTCGCACCCTCCTCACTGTGAAGTTTCTTCTTGGTTTGTTTTGGACCCAGTATAGGTTATATACTGGGTTTTCTGAGACTTTAAGTGATACCACATAGTTTGCTTTTCTGCAGTTGTGCACTGTGACATCTTTGCAGTGTTTTATCTGTTCATTGATCCCCTTGGACTGCAGTGTGTGTGTGTGTGTGTGTGTGTGTGTGTGTGTGTGTGTGTGTGTGTGTGTGTGTGTGTGTGCGTGAATGTGTGTGTGTGTGTGTGTGTGTGTGTGTGTGTGTGTGTGTGTGTGTGTGTGTGTGTGTTTTCCACCATTGGGACTTTAACACAGAAAATGACAGACTATTGGACTTGCTGGCAGCACCTACCTGGGAGAAGGATGATGATGACAGGATTAATCTAGGGAACAGTAATGGTAGGAAGTTCATCCCTCTCAGTAATAATTTTGACTCTTTTAATAAACCAGAAAAAGAACTGAATTGCATGAAAGGGCTATTTTGGGAACAAATTTACTTATAACAAAGTCTAGATAAAAAGATACTGCCTATGGGGCTGTGCCTTAAAAAGAAGCCTCTGTGGAATAATATTGATGAAACCCTGACTGCTGAATGGTTTGATACCTTAACTAATGCTGGCTGCAACCTCATAAAACTGCACCTTAAAAATAACCAGGCTAAACAGGAGGCAACTAAAACTGTAATCTCAGAGCTGGAGACGGCATTATTAAAGGAGAACCATGAAGACCTTGATGCAAGATTTGATTCTCTGAGAGAGAAGGTAGAAGTCTTTGAACAATCCATTAAAGAACATCAACTGAAGAAGATGAAAAGGAATCAGGATGATAAGGATGACACTTAGAGATTTAATAATCAGAAAACAAGAATAAAGACAGATGATTTTTTAAAATACAATTATAGATGTGGTAAAAGGAGATTCAACAGAGGCTACAAAAGATACCACTAGCAACCCAACAGGTTTTTTGAGAGGGAAGTTGACACAAAAAAAATCAGAGGCATGACACAGATAGAATAAGTTCCCCCACCACCACCATCTTCACTGATACCCTTGGCTACCAGCACACCTCAGCGGTCCAATGAGGGGTAGGGTTACCTAGCTCAGAACCAGATCCAGAATCACTGAATGTGCCAGAACCATCAAAAAGATATAGTGAAAGAACACCTGAGCCAGAACCAACACCATATCCAGAACCTACAGGACAACTGAAACCAAAGATAGAACGGCTACCAAGAGCAGCATCTGGAACACTGAGACCCATATCACCAAGAGGAACATTACCATTGGTACAGACATCATCCAAAACACCAACAACAGGACTAGTACTAATACCATTACCAGGACTAAGGTCAGCGCTCCGGAGGAGGACAATAATATCAGAGTCACCAGGAAGACTACCACTATAATTCCCTGAGGCTCCAGAGAGCACAAGAGGAGTTTGAGCAATCCCCAACCCCAGCCAGAGCTCCTCCATAAGATCAGAGAACCAGGCAATGGACAGAAGTGTGAGAAATGAAATACTTGGGTGACCCCAACTATACCCCAGGACCCAGAACCAGATAGAGAAACCAGGCACACTATTAACTTACCCCATTGTCTTGAATCATACCAAAAAAGTTTACTGACAATGAGATTAGTGTGCTTTCAAAGGGATTAACCTTTGTTCCTCACTGCAGGTCTGACACAGCACATGTACTGGTTGATTTAAAATCCTTTGTCAGAAATTTGAATCTGAAAGTTCTGTCAAGTCTGATACCAGTGAGAAAAAAACTATGAAAGAAACAATAAAAATATCCAGTAATTACTGCCCTCCCTTACACCAAACTTTAGCAGCCTTTGAGAGCAAATGTGAAATGAACATCAGGAAAGTACTGCAGAACCAGCAGACAAAAAGTTATACAACCTTAACAAAGGTGAGAAAAAAGCATTGCTGGAGTTAGGCAGAGATAAGTCTTGATGGGTTATGAAGGCTGACAAGGGAGAGGGTACTGTTGTTACTTATATCAGCAGCTATAACCACAGGATAGAAGAAATACTGAGTGACACTATTATAAGTATTTAACTTTAGAAGGGATGAACGGCATCATACAACAACTGGTACAAAGTCTTGACTGTACTTTATGATGATAATAGCTAACTTGTATAACTATCTACAGACACCCTCCACCCCCACTTGCCTAAATTCTTTGGAATCCCTAAGCCATATAAAAATAGAGAAAACCATCCTTACAGGCCAGTGGTTGCAAGGGAGGGGGTCCCTGACTGAAGTTGCTGCCATCTACTTCGATTTTTTTATTACAAACTCTGGCTGAAAAGAACATTTCACAGATGAAAGACTCTAAAGATTTTTTTAAGAAACATAAAAAATGCTACAATTGATGCTGGCAGCATTTTACTAACAGTAGATGTTAAATTATTATATACTGTACTTCCACAGAATTATTGTATTTAAACAGTGAGTGATTCATACAGGAATGGCACACTAGCACAACATGAAAGAACAGGTAAACTTTTAGATATGGTGCTTAGCTATAATTTTTTTTATTTTTAATGGAAATTACTATAAACAAATGACTGGTATAGCCATGGGGACAGCTATGGCCCTCAGCCTAGCCAACAAAGCCCTAGGCAAGTGGATGGAGGATTATGTTTTTAATAACAGCGAATACATGCAGCATATCACAGTGTGTCTCTGCTTTATTGATGACATCTTTATTGTGTGGAAAGGAGATTGTGCTAAAGTAGAAGATTTTATCAGCTATCTGAATCAAACCACCAGCTTCCTGCATTTCACCTCTTCCAACAGCTTCACCTTGGCAGTCATCTTAGATATGCAGATTACAAAAGAATTGGACCAAGGTAAATTGGACACAGATCTTTACAGAAAACCTACTGGAGTAAGCCTCCTGCTGCATAATAAGATTTTCCATCCCACAGGACAAAATATACCTCAGGATTCATGAAGCTTGCGCCAGGCGCAGGCGTAGCATTGGCTAACGCCAAATATGGCCGCCGAGCGATCCAGGTACGAGCTGTTTCCATGTGCACTACCAGCGTACGCCAGAGCTGTGCAGCTCCCGGTGCATGCATGCTAATTACCCCATGTATAGCAGTGTAGCATGAAAATGAAGGTATATAGCGATTCATGAAGTGGTGCAGGTGTAGCGTAAGCATGAAGAAATGTAAACCAAAAAAAGGTTTACATTTTTTCAAACAGAACATCAGAGCCATGAAAGCAGACCAAAATTATGTATGATAATGTTAACATATGTCAATGGCTAAATATATAGCCAATGGCAGAAAAAAACACGCAGAACACATAAAAAATAACATTTAATGTCATGGCCACACTAACGCAAAGTACAACTGCAGTGCATGGGTGCACAAATGGGATCACAAGGAAAATATATTTAGATGTCATAAAACTGCAATGTAACACAATTCATGAATTTGCCATAATAGTCACTGGTACACATGTTACACCACAAGCATGGTGCAAGGGTTGCTAAGGGTCTATGACAGTTTTCCACACGGTAACTAGGAATTAGTAGTCAGTGCCATGCAAATGAGTCAAATAATACTGAATCGCAAAGGCCCTGCCGGCGTAAGGATGTACCACATGACACAGCGGTACAACACCGAGGAGTGGCCTGGAGATAAACATGACATCATGAGAGGGTTGCACCGCCATAGCTGTAAGCACATTGGAGCATGGGTAATCCGGGTTGCCTGTAAGCAAAGCCGCAGGATAAGGGTGTGTACACAGCCATAGCTTTGCTTAGCTGAGGGCACAAAAGGTGACAAAAAGTGCATGTGAACGTGGATGAAAACACGCTCAAAAGCTGGTAAATGGCTGCGCACAGCACGCAACTCCGCTGAAACAGGAAGGTTATGAGAAGACAATAAGGAAATGCTGCAGCATGGTAATTTGAGTACAAATGAGTAATTAACACCTAGGAACTCACAGTGGGCCACTGATGACAGCTAACAAGGCTGCCAGCAGCTACATGCAGAACAGGAAAGGGAAGTTGCCATTCTGCTAAGAAAAGAGAACTGTTACATCAGAACAAAGCAAACCTGTAGTATATCAGCTACATAACACATTTTACAACACAATCCTGGGTTGGGAAAGTACAAAACAAGAAAGCAGGCAGCTGGATGCGTACCTAACAATGGGAGGGGAATCGGGTTGAAAAGTGAAGTAAAGGGCAATAGATGACTCATGGCAGCCAAGTGTAATTCAACACCACAGGCCTCACAGTAGCAGTATCTGCTGTGAAACCCACAAATAAGATACCCTGCAGCTGGAAGTGCACATACGCACTCAATGACATCAGGAGCTTCCAAAGCACAATAATATAAAGTGTGAAAGCACCTCACACACACTTGTGTATTCCCAAACACTCTGCACCATTGGTGTAAACAGATGGAGAACTTTTAAAATGTACATGGTAGGGGCTGCCATAGCTTTGATTAATCAGCATGTGTTGGAGACTGAAGGTGGTGTGGAGGATGAGGCTGACAACCACTTCAGGAACCGGAGGAGAAGAAGAGTGTTCAGACCAAGGGTAACCTACCAGGGGCTAAATGATTTGGAGATAGTAGAGTGTTACAGGGTAGACAGGGACACCATACAGCAAATCATTGAGCTGTGCTGGCCATGCCTCAGATCCAGGAATAACAGAGGGGAACCCATCCCTGTGGACACGAAGGTATGTGTAAACTTGAGAATACTAGCCACAGGTACCTTTCAAAAGAAAACTGGGGATATCATGGGGATCTTACAGTCATCAGCATCCAGGGTACTCCACCAGTTCCTGGATGCCGTGTTACCACACGCCAATGAACACATATACTTCCCCCAAATGCAGGAGGAGTTGGCCAGCAATATGCATCTCTTCCACCATGTGGCAGACTACCTGGAGTTGCTGGGTGCAATAGACTGCATGCACATACACATCAAGTCACCACCCGGTGAGCATGGTAGGTGCTACATAAACTGCAAGGGATACCACTCCATCAACTGCCAGGTTGTGTGCAATGCCCAGGGCATTATCATGGATGTGTGTGCTGGCAGCCCTGGAAGCTACCATGACTCCCACATCTGGCATGCCTCACAGCTGTACCAGGTATTTGCCAGGGGGACATCCCATACAGCCACCTGGTGGGGGATGCCGGCTATGCACTGGAACCATGGATGATGACTCCCATCAGAAATGCACACACACACACCCATGCAAGAAGGCCGTAATGAGGCACACGCACAAACCAGAATCATCATAGAGCATGTGTTTGGGATGCTGAAATCACAGTTCTGTTGCTTGGCCATAT
The DNA here is from genome assembly GCF_019279795.1 of Protopterus annectens. NCBI lineage: Eukaryota > Metazoa > Chordata > Ceratodontiformes > Protopteridae > Protopterus > Protopterus annectens. The sequence continues at coordinate 1,498,263,864 of NC_056744.1, read as the reverse complement.
CTGGTGGAGCCTTGCAGTACTTTCCAGGCACGTGTGCCCACATCTTCATAGTATGTGCCATGCTACATATTATGATCCTGCAGAAACAGCTGCAGCAGGGACAGAATGGTGAAGGCCCTCACAGCCCACCACTATTGCCAAGGGCACCACAGGCACAGAGGGACTCAGACCATGAACATCCTGTGCCAGCCCCAGTAGGCAGATGGAGGCGTGCCTGGTATGCCCATGCCTTGGCAAAGAGGGAACGTATAACGCATACACTGACAATGTAGGCTCCTATGGACTGACACACTTCTCCACCTGCACACACAGTAAACATGGATGGCACACACACACGACCACCTGTAAATTGTCATGTATAGGTGGTCTACTGTGTGCATCCTACATAGGCAGCCCTCAGCTATTGCACACACAACTGCTATTGGCACAAGGTAAGCCGATACCTGAACAGTAAATTAAGCTATCAGCATGTGTTGATACTGTAAGTATAGGTTCCTAGGTACATCGGTAGGTACATGCCTAACTGTCAGAGGCCATTCATAAGCCTAGCCAAAATGTGTCTGCTGTTCCCACCCCATTGATTAACTAACTGTCCCTCTGTGGAGCAGATCCAATTGCGGGATCCCTGATGTGTAACCACTGTTCCCCACTCACTCTGCAAGGATTCCCTGGTGTGTTATTGAGGGGCTCCATATAATGTAATCAGGGATGTAGTTCCAAAGCATGGGGAGTACCTGTGACAGGTATCTGTCACCCCAGCATTCTCCAGTTATGGTTGTGGCAAGGTGTAGCTCATTACAGTGTGTAGCTAACTGTGACATGGATTCTCATAGCTGGAGCATATCCATTAAGCCAGACTTGGACATAGCATTAACAGGTATCATCCATATGTACACCAACTGAGTTACAAATTTGTTTGCAGTATTGAGGAACAGCCATGGTACACTCTACATACTAAACACCATAACACTTGTACATATCCCAGATGCCTCAGTGGTAAAGCCAGTGATTGTGTTGTTCATGGTCCCGGTTTCATGACCTGCAAGAGCTGTTATGCCATTCTGAGGTCCCGAATAAGGGATGGTGGATGTAAGTCATAAAAGCACATTTAAGCACATGTTAGTGGGTTATTGTGCCGGTAAGTGTCGGTAAGTGTTGGTAAGCGGCGCTTAAACATGACTACACAGATAACCGCAACACAGGTCTAACCTTTGCTGAATATCATGCAGATCACAGGCAAAGCTGCCCACAACCACTGAAATGTGCATTATTCACTCTTGTACTACTAGTGCCTGCTCTGAGTAAAATGACCATTGCCAAAGTAGAACATGCAACCATGTACACAATTTTCACAATAACCTACCACTAAGCTACCTGTGATGTACCAATGGCAGTCGTGTATTGTGACAGGTTAAAACACAAAAGGGCGGACTTTGGGGAAATAGGACAAACCACCATGTACCCAATGAAAGGTGTATTCTCTCTCTCTCTCTTTATATATATATATATATATATATATTTATATATATATATATATATATATATATATATATATATATATATATATATACACACATAGAGAGAGAGAGAGGGTGAGAGATATATGTCGATATATATGGATATACATATATATGCAAATATATAGATAGGTTAACAACATCTACACAACCATGGAGGTACATATAAATAGGATAACTACCAAATACCGAATGCTTTACATACCAACACCCGTAATCACGAGGCTTAATAACCGAACGACCACAGTACCAAAACACCAGAACCGTGAGTACTACTATCACAATGTTAAAGGACATTTAGTTAGTGCTTCTGGTGCTGCGGTTCAGGTAGGTACTGTGTAAGTGTGTTTCTGATTGCTGTAGTGTGTAAGTGTGTGTTCTGAGTGTGGTGTGTGTTTCCAGGGGACTGTAATGTGTGTGTGTGGGTTTTCTTCGTGTGTCTGTTTGTGCTAACTTAGAGGTAGATTATTAAAGTAGGTGTGTTGTGGGGTGAGCAGCAACCCGCATGGGGGGTGTATAGGGGCATGCCCACCTGTTCATACGTAGTGTGGGATGGTTTGTTTGGATGTGATGGGTAGTAGTGTGTCTGTGTGTGTGTGTGTCTGTGTGTGTGTGTGTGTGTGTGTGTGTGTGTGTGTGTGTGTGTGTGTGTGTCTATGTGTGTGTGTGTGTGTGTGTGTGTGTGTGTGTGTGTGTGTGTGTATGTTCTGTGTTTGTGTTACTTTTGCGAGTTTGACTGTTGCGAGTTTGAGTGTTCTGTATTGTGGAGTTTGGGAGTCTGGGAATGGTAATGTGGGTGTTGGAATTGTGTGCATTCCAGAATCCATGGGTATCCCGTATGCAGCGGTTGAAGTCTTCAAATATGTGTATAACATGGACCATAGCAATCACACATTCCGCCCCGACCGAATGTCATGAACAAAGGATATGGAGAGTATATGCCTATACACTATTACAAATATGTGCTATGGACCTGAGCCAAAGATAGGGTTACCACCTGTCCCACCTTGTGAGGGACAGTCCCTCTATGTGTGGTAGTGTCCTGACCAAAATCAGTACAAATACTAATGTCCTACAATCTGGAGACATTTGGCATGTTAAATATTTAATGTAATTGTTGCATAAAATAGTCATGTCTGTATCTAAAATATCCACATGTAACAAGAAACAAGATAAGCAAGTAAACCACTACAAGAATAAGCTTTTATAGAGGCATATATATAAAGTTCTATACTTTGTACTGACTGTGGGTATGTGTTGGCCTCTAAAATCCAATGTGTGTCCTGCAAATGTCCCACTATGGCCATTTGAAAAGGTGGCAACCCTAGCCAAAGAGGTTCAGTCACAAACACAACTCCAATGATTGCAAATATCTGTGACAGAAATACACAAGACGGCTTTCATGTAGCAACACTTCATTACATACCGATGTATTTCCGAAAGGATTGAAGGACCAACATCAGCTGTATGCTATACAGGAACCAATTAACAATTGCTTAATGAATCAGCCTGCAATTACCATAGAATTAGTCCACTAAAGGATAGGTCTTCAAATAGGGAAGGAGCCCTCACACACATATCGAATATGTATAAATGCAGTTCCTACACACCTACATTTGCTATGTGCACCCACCTACATCTCCCCTACCCCCGAAACAATTACAATACATACTGTAATAACATCACAAACATCCTGTCACTCTATGACATCTGCAGAAGCCTTAACATACCTTGTCAGAGACACACTAACATGGCCCTATGTGAAATAGTTGCTGTTGTACAATGGAACAGCCACCAATGTTACAGGGTTTGGTTGCAATAATCCCATTTCAGACGACTGTGCATACACCAGGAAGTGTTATCAATTACTGATTAACAGCACAGTATGATACACATGTACATTATATCAAAGATGCCAGGTGAGCACACTTCAAAACACCTAACGTTCTATGCATAGCCACACAGCCTTGAGCTGCCCAAACATCCTTGCCAGATCTAAACATTTGCAGATGTATCAGGTACAAACTCTGCATAAGTTGCAATGTTCAGAAATATAACAGCTAGACGCACATGTAAAAATACATCCTCTAGCTGTTACACACAATCCAAGGGGGCCATGAAGTTAATACATCTCTGTGTGTCTCCATATAGCTGTTGCAGTTCATCACAAACAACACATCCAGGCCGTCTTCCTTGAAGGTAGGGTAAAGGAACAATGCCCAAGTGGAGTATTCAATTATACACCACTGTTGCCATGTTATTGGCTAATGGAGTAGCTGCACAGCTGATGTGCATGTAATCATCTACTCCGGAACACCAATTGCTGGCAGGATACCACATGTTACTGATATCTAAGTATAAAAGAATGGCTTGTCACACATTCAAACCATCTGTGTATACCAGCAAAACGTTACAACAAGGATTGCAACACAAACCGAATAGGATTTAAATTACCGTCAATGACAACTCAGGGTTACTAATAAGGTATGTAGAACACTCAATATGTCAGTGTATGTAGTACCTGTTCTGTAATAATTAAAGTGTACACAATTCATATACTGGGAAAAGGTATCTTGTAGTGATGTATTGTTGAGCATAGTAACACTCGTAGAAATTATGTGTGTACTGCTGTAGGCCACAAGGTAAACACCTCATACACCACAAGAGATGTTATATAAGGACGTAACACAACAATTCCACTCCAACAAGTACGTGCCATAACAGGGGATAGTATATGTCGATATACTGTAACAGTAGGCATACGTATGGGCGTATAACTGAGAATAACATGTCGAATGTGGTCCTGCTGTGTAATTATGATTTGCATTGTAGGATATTGTGCCAATAACTGTGTAATGTACAGTATTGTAGGTAGATATGTCTAACATTTTACATAGCATTACTGTTATATTAGGCAAACATCAGGTATGTCTATTGGCATGTACAATACACAATAACAGGACACATATGACTTGTAGTCCTTAGACAGTGTATCAGCATGATAGCTAAGTGAAATGGAAGAGCTAGTTAATTATCCATGCACAAAAGACATGTAATAGGTTCATAGGTAGGTACTATGCTGTCTGGCCAAGGCCATTCATAAGCCTAGCTACAGTGCGTTGGCTTGCGCCACCTCCCTAGGTTAGTTTCCTATACCTCTGAACAGCAGAGCCATTAGTTCCCTGCACCTCTGTCCAGCAGATCCACTGCAGTGATCCCTGGTGTACATGTCTGTCTCCCACCCACCCATCGAGGTTTCTCTTGAAGAGTGCTAGTGAGGGTCCCTGCCTGATGTACATAGGAATCATGTTCCAAAGCATGGGGAGTGCCAGGTCAGGACTGTATCCCACCAGCATGTCCTAGTCAACGTTGCATTTAGGTACATATCCCAGAGCATGTGGCTCTCTGGGGCTTTTGCTTATGTGGAGCATATCCATCAATACTGATTTGGACATGGGCCTTGTATGTCCAGCAGAGATCATCTCTGAGTACGCGGTATGCAAACAAGTACAGCTGGAGTTTCTGTAGTTGGACTGCATACGTCATCCTTAGGAGGTCAGTATTCCTCTTGGTGTGGTAATGTTGTGGTGTTTCAAGCCGTTGCTGTTGTCTCGTAAGGTACATACCAAATGGGGTGTTGTACCCTTTAATGTGTCTCATAAGTCATGAGTAGAGAGGCACAATGGCTGCCTTTGTTCTGGATACAAACCCATTAGAGATTAGGGGGGCCACGTAGAAGGATATTCACACCACCTTGCCAATATGGTTATCAAAGGAGTGAATGATATCTACTTGGGTTCTAAGATCCCTTATTATATCTTATGTATGTAGGGGACTACAACCTATGTGATAGTCCATGGGTGATTGGTGTAATCCAAACGGGATGTCTATGCACCTTGTGGCATGCAGCTTGAGGCCATGTTATTGACACCAGGTATCCGTCTCACTGACACCCTCATGGTGGGTGTCTGTATCAGCTGGGGAATCAATCATGGCTCATAGTTTGCAGTCGTCTGCAAACTTTTTCAGCCTAAGTCCTGTGCTAGCCTGTACCTCAGAGAAGAATATACCAAACATGAGGGGCCCTATGACCGAGCCCTCTGGGATGCCAATTGTAACTGTTTTACAGTAGGACCCAGGGTATGCTACCCTCACTGTGTGTTTTCTGTCGTGAGCCACTTTGCAAAACATCTCATGACGTAGGGGTTAATGTGCAGTTGGATGTGTATGTTGATAATACCGGAATGGGGAATGGTGTTGAACACCTTTGAGAGGTCAAGGTAGGCTGTGTGAACCTCCTTACCCTCATCTAATGCCTTGGTAACTGTCTCAAAGGAGTCGACAAGTTTAGGAGGCATGGTCTGGCCTTAACAAATCCAAACTGGGTGGGATCAAAGGTTTGGAGGCCACCAATGTCTCTATGAATGAGATCCATGATGATGTGCTCCATAGCCTTGCAGAACAGACTAGTCAGGCATATAGGGCAATAGTTCCCATGGTCCATTGTGGTGCCACCTTTGTGGAGTGTGATAACTGTTGCTGTGCACCATTCAGGGGCCACAATGCCTGATGCAAGGCTATTATTGAATATGGTACCTAAGTGGGGAGCCAGTTTGTTCTGAATTTTGTGGAAAACGCAGCCTAGGATGTTGTACGGTCCCATGGATGCTGTGTTCCTGGCTTTAGAGAGTGCAGCTTTGAACTGCGTAGTTGTGATTGCAGGGACTTTGCATTGTTCCTGTATAGATATGGGCCCTTTAGGGTGTGAGAGGAGTGTAAAGTTAGCACTGAACCAGTCTGCCAGGATGTTGCCAATATCAGTGGGTTCTGTAATGTTCATGCCTTACTGCTGTAAGTCAGAGCAGATGTGGCTATCACCATCGATACTAGTGACATACCTCTAGAACACTTTGTGGTAGTCCTTGGAATTAGTTGTGGTTATGTTTACGTAGCTAGCTTTGGAGGATCTGATAAGGGATCTCAGATTCTTACTGAGGCTGACCAGGGAGCTCCTCCACTCATGGGATTGTACTCTCATTTGCAACAGTCTCTTCCTTCTGTTGTACATTATGTCCATGACAGTGGACCACCAGATTGGCTTCCATTTTCTGGAGGGTAGCATTATGGTTCTGTTTGGGATAGCATAATCCATGCAGTCGTGTAAGTGCTAATAAAGTGCATTTGTGTATGATTCAGCGGTTGTAACTGTACTGTCCATCTGCATGGGTGTCATGACGTTTACTACTGCTGTCATAAGAAGCCTGAAATTGGCTTTGTAGAAATATTTTACTGTGGTTTCCATAAAGGGTGTGGTGACGGGATGTAGATAACAAGGGTGATTAGCGTACGTTCGGATCTGACCAACGAGGAGATAACCTCAGGTGTGGAACACCAGTCACACATGTTGGTAATGACCAGGTCTAGAATATTGTTGCCCCTGGTGGTGGTGTGGATAGGTTGATCCAGGCTATAGTAGTTAATGAATCCCAGAAAGCGTTGGCCTAATGTGTCGGTACACAAGTAGGTATCACAGTTAATGGTGGGGTAGTGTCAGTCGCACATTAGTAGTGTGTCTGGTTGAACCCTAATTTCCAGTGCACCAAGAAAAGAGGACCGTTAGCCGTGGGGTATGGTGGGGGATCTGTAGCAAGCTACAATTTGTATAGCAGTTATGGCCAGAGTTAGTTGCACTTGGATAACCTCTGATGCATTGTGTTAAGCAACTATCCTGGAGGTGTGGATATCCTTAAGAAATATGGACACACCTCCGCCGTGGGTGTTCTGGTCCTGGCTACATGACTGAAAAGTGTGGTATGAGTAATAGCCTGGTAGTGCAGGGGTGCTCTCAGGAGCCTTGAATCAGGTCCCAGTCACTGCACAGATATTGAAGTGGTCCATTACAAGGAGTGCCTAGGGTGAGTGTGTTTTGAGATTAAGACATCAAGCACTGAGTAGCATTACCCTCAGTTTTTGCTTGCCTGTTCCTGTTATGGTGGTGAATATGTTATTTGAACCGAGCCTAAAGTAGGCACTATAGGAGCAGCAAGAGCCTTAGCCATTATTCAGAATCCCCTGGCTGACAGGTGCAGGCCATCTGTGCCAAAGCATTGTGTTCTGTCGACCATGTCATTCCAAGCAGACAGATACTGGATACCCTTAGAATGACACCAGAAGCATAGCCAATTGCTGAAGTAAATCATTTTGTCCTTGTACTGCGTTATCAGTCTGGCCGATGGCAGAATGCTACTCAGGGCTAGGGCCATACCTGCCTGGGCTACAAGATAGGAGAGCTGTTCCATGCCTCTTTACATGTAGTCCAGGAAGGTACATCTCAGGGCATTCATACTAACATTGACAATGACACAGTCATATTGTACTTGTTGAGGAGTGACCTGAGTGCATAGGTTATGTTGTAGGTCCTGTAACCCGACAGGCAGCTGACAGTAACTATCTCCTTGTGTAGCGTGGTGAGTTGGACATCAGTGTGGCCGCCTATAGTCACCTATGACTAGTGTGTTGGGTACGTTATTTTGCCCTATTGGCTGTAGTTGATGGGCACACTGAGTTTGTGGGCTATAAGTCATTGGTGTTGTGTTGGGGGATGGGGGCTGCCTGAGTTTCTGCTATGGAGTTCTCTGTTGCCTAGACCGAATAGTATTGAGATGCTCCGCAAATGTTGTTGTGTTACTATGTATGGCCTGTAGTGGTGGAGATTTAGTGAGACTATGTGATGAGTGTGGTGTGGTGCAAATGTTTAACTTCCCCACATGATTGTCAAGTTCAGTCTGGATTGGAGAGAGCTTTACCTCCAGTATAGCTAGATAAGTGCATCTCCCACAGGTTGTAGTGCTGGATGTTAGGAGGCGAGGGTTGACTGTGTACACGAGACAATTTATATATTGCCTCAAGATGCCCATATTCATCATATAGACAGGCAAGAACACTGGGAATTGACACTTGGACATGCCTGAATATATAACTATTTCACCCTAGATAAGAGAGGAAAGTGTGTACAAGAGCTGTTTTACTCTAAGCAAGTGGGAAATGTACGTACAAACACTGTTTACCTGTAGGTAATGAGGAGGATTGAGTGCTATAGTAATTCGTAGCTCATGTAGTGCTTACATGTTCTGAACAAGTGCTGAGCATGAATAAGCAATACAGATAGGGTGTTGGATAACATAAACACACTACTCCCCCCCAACAGGTACACAATGATATATCCATGTACACTACAGAGCCCCTGAAACCATAACTATGCAGGTACAAGGTGCACTCAGGCTGCATGGGGCCTGCCCTTATTCCTGGTTATATCATACACATATGGCAAAACAATCTGCTCTATACATACACATCATGTAAAACATAGCTTCATGTCAGTCTGTGTACACACTGAAAGGTGCACACCAACAGTTATCACAACCCACAAATTGGAGAAAACACTCATAATGGGAGGTATTGCACTACTACCCTGCTGAGTCTGGTCTGAAAGGCCATGAACCTTAATCAACTTATTTGTTGTCAGCAGTACAGATGTAGATGACAGCAAGGATGATTTCACACTGCATGTCATACATGTGACAGGTCATAGAACATCATCACCCATACTGTGTTCCACCTACACTCAGTATATTAGATGTACATTCGTATGTCACAGGAGTGTTCTGCCAGTGGACTGTTGGCAGAACCAACACTACAGAAGATGTCTGATTAATATGTGCATATCACATCAGTGCCAGCTACAGTAAGAAAGGGTTAATTAATTGTACTCCCCCTCATTGTAGACCATACCACACAGACAAATGGAAAGCATCTGCCTATGTAAGTATGTGAATGGCTATGACCTAGGAACAATAGCTGACTCAGTGTTGTGGACAACATACAGAAGGGTCTTTGTGGGTAAGGTGTGTGACATATGTGCACAATCTGACAGCTGCATATTGTATTGTCACCGCTAGGTTATTAACCCTCTACCCATGAACTACCACCTAGGCAGCAGTCAACATAATGGACACTGTGTGTAAGGGATGCTGCTGCGCAGTTGTCCTCCCTGAGATAGTGACATCACCACACCTTTTAGGCAGCCGTAAGTGGCAACCCTAGTCATGACAGGGTGCCATCCATGAATATAGAGATCATTGTTCAGCCATACTCATCACTCAAGTGACCTATATCAGATCACATATTACCTTTAAGGGGTATTGGCCATGTTTGGATGGCCGGCACCAGCCTTCCCAAGCCTCATCTGCACTATGTAGCATGATACCTACCCTGCATAAAGCCATGTCCAACACTGTGATGTTTGACATGCTACACTTGCATATCCTGATCTCAAATACATACGTCATGGACATCCACCTTCCTAGTACAAAAATCACCACATGCTGGACAGATCCTTGTGCCATACACATTACATACTCCTGCCATACTATGCATCCCTGTCCAGCAAAGCTGCACATTTCCCCTCTTTCAGACATGGTGTGATGACCGCATGGTAGATGTATCATTAACCCTGTGGATCAGTTATGTGGCACTGCTTCACCTGGCCCCAGAAACACGGCTGTCAGCTACAGCTAGGTAACCTTACATCCTAGGCTCATACATAGCCCAGGGCATACAGACTACTAGATGACCTTGGCCGTACATGCTATAGTTGATAACCATCCCTGCAAATACCATCAGGCTAGCCAGCGTCCCATGTGTATCACATGTGCAACACAGGCGATACATGGCAGGATGTTGAAATGTTGTACAGTGCCAGGTAGATGTATATGGCAAAATATATGCATGTAAAACCTTCTGTGTGCATGTCTGCGGTGTCACAGGTCATGTCTGTTAAGGCAGTGTAAGTGTTTATATGTGACATATACACAGCATCAAGGTCGACAACATTAATGTGGACACATCCAGGCATGTGCTGATAGGTAAGAACACCAGTACAGGCAATCAGACATACCCACATCAGGACAGCATCCCCATGGAGTATGAGCGATGTAATCAGGTGACACACACATATATGGTGATAATATACAATCACCATTGAGTGTCACATGTGTGTGACACAAACATGTCAGTGGTGTCAGTGTCATGTAGATTTGCAAAGACAACTATTTATACGTAATAAATGTGATACACATGTATGTGCAGCTGTAGCTCTGTGCATCTCTGAGATACTGTGACCTGTCTCCATCATTATGTCTTCCAGGTATGCTGCATGCAAGGCTACCAGCCTATACACGCTTGGAGGGTGAGGCCCTCATACCTTACTGTAGTAAGAATCTTTGTGTTCAACATCTTTGTATCATGTATAGTAAGGGTTAAAATGTGAAATTGCATTGCAAGCAAAGAAGCCAAGCAAAATAAGCTGTTTTTCTTGTAAAGAATTTGCTGACCAAAGAGGAATGCCAGATGTTACCTTGGTCCAGGCACAAGCTATCTTGTGACTGACCTCTGACCATCAACCCCGTATTTTATAGTTTTGTTCCTGGGGTAAATTACGTGCTGAAAGGGGATAAAAATTAAATGTCAGAAAATTTTGATGTAAAAAAAATGCTTTTAAAATGTTTAAAAAAAAATTTTTTCAAAAGGGTTTCTTCAGTAAAGGGTAAAAAGGGGAAAATGTCCCATTTCTGGCAAAGGGGAACCCCTTTTTTTCCCCATAAAATTTTAAAAAAATAAAAAAAGGGGGGTTTTTGACTGAAGGTGGTGTGGAGGATGAGGCTGACAACCACTTCAGGAACCGGAGGAGAAGAAGAGTGTTCAGACCAAGGGTAACCTACCAGGGGCTAAATGATTTGGAGATAGTAGAGCATTACAGGGTAGACAGGGACACCATAGCGCAAATCATTGAGCTGTGCTGGCCACACCACAGATCCAAGAATAACAGAGGGGAACCCATCCCTGTGGACATGAAGGTATGTGTAAACTTGAGAATACTAGCCACAGGTACCTTTCAAAAGCCAACTGGGGATATCATGGGGATCTTACAGGCATCAGCATCCAGGGTACTCCACCAGTTCCTGGATGCCGTGTTACCACACGCCAATGAACACATATACTTCCCCCAAATGCAGGAGGAGTTGGCCAGCAATATGCATCTCTTCCACCATGTGGCAGACTACCTGGAGATACTGGGTGCAATAGACTGCATGCACATACACATCAAGTCACCACCCTGTGAGCATGGTAGGTGCTACATAAACTGCAAGGGATACCACTCCATCAACTGCCAGGCTGTGTGCAATGCCCAGGGCATTATCATGGATGTGTGTGCTGGCAGCCCTGGAAGCTACCACGATTCCCACATCTGGCATGCCTCACAGCTGTACCAGGTATTTGCCAGGGGGGGCATCCCATACGGCCACCTGGTGGGGGATGATGGCTATGCACTGGAACCATGGATGATGACTCCCATCAGAAATGCACACACACACACACCCATGCAAGAAGGCCGTAATGAGGCACACGCACAAACCAGAATCATCATAGAGCATGTGTTTGGGATGCTGAAATCACAGTTCTGTTGCTTGGCCATATCTGGTGGAGCCTTGCAGTACTTTCCAGGCACGTGTGCCCACATCTTCATAGTATGTGCCATGCTACATATTATGATCCTGCGGAAACAGCTGCAGCAGGGACAGAATGGTGAAGGCCCTCACAGCCCACCACTATTGCCAAGGGCACCACAGGCACAGAGGGACTCAGAACATGAACATCCTGTGCCAGCCCCAGTAGGCAGATGGAGGCGTGCCTGGTATGCCCATGCCTTGGCAAAGAGGGAACGTATAGCGCATACACTGACAGTGTAGGCTCCTATGGACTGACACACTTCTCCACCTGCACACAAAGTAAACATGGATGGCACACACACACACACGACCACTTGTAAATTGTCATGTATAGGTGGTCTACTGTGTGCATCCTACATAGGCAGCCCTCAGCTGTTGCACACACAACTGCTATTGGCACAAGGTAAGTCAATACCTGAACAGTAAATTAAGCTATCAGCATGTGTTGATACTGTAGGTATAGGTTCCTAGGTACATCGGTAGGCACATGCCTAACTGTCAGAGGCCATTCATAAGCCTAGCCAAAATGTGTCTGCTGTTGCCACCCCATTGATTAACTAACTGTCCCTCTGTGGAGCAGATCCAATTGCGGGATTCCTGATGTGTAACCACTGTTCCCCACTCACTCTGCAATGATTCCCTGGTGTGTTATTGAGGGGCTCCATATAATGTAATCAGGGATGTAGTTCCAAAGCATGGGGAGTACCTGTGACAGGTATCTGTCACCCCAGCATTCTCCAGTTATGGTTGTGGCAAGGTGTAGCTCATTACAGTGTGTAGCTAACTGTGACATGGATTCCCATAGCTGGAGCATATCCATTAAGCCAGACTTGGACATAGCATTAACAGGTATCAGCAACTGAGTTACAAATTTTGTTTGCAGTATTGAGGAACAGCCATGGTACACTCTACATACTAAACACCATAACACCTGTACATATCCCAGATGCCTCAGTGGTAAAGCCAGTGATTGTGTTGTTCATGGTCCCGGTTTCATGACCTGCAAGAGCTGTTATGCCATTCTGAGGTCCCGAATAAGGGATGGTGGATGTAAGTCATAAAAGCACGTTTAAGCACATGTTAGTGGGTTATTGTGCTGGTAGGTGTCGGAAAGCGGCGCTTAAACATGACTACACAGATAAGCACAACACAGGTCTAACCTTTGCTGAATATCATGCAGATCACAAGCAAAGCTGCCCACAACCACTGAAATGTGCATTATTCACTCTTGTACTACTAGTGCCTGCTCTGAGTAAAATGACCACTGCTAAAGTAGAAAAAGCAACCATGTACATAATTTTCACAATAACCTACCACTAAGCTACCTGTGATGTACCAATGGCAGTCGTGTACTGTGACAGGTTAAAACACAAAAGGGCGGACTTTGGGGAAATAGGACAAACCACCATGTTCCCAATGAAAGGTGTATTCTCTCTCTCTCTCTCTCTCTCTCTATATATATATATATATATATATATATATATATACACACATATAGAGAGAGAGAGAGGGTGAGCGAGAGATATATGTCGATATATATGGATATACATATATATGCAAATATATAGATAGGTTAACAACATCTACACAACCATGGAGGTACATATAAATAGGATAACTACCAAATACCGAATGCTTTACATACCAACACCTGTAATCATGAGGCTTAAAGACCGAACGACCACAGTACCGAAACACCAGAACTGTGAGTACTACTATCACAATGTTAAAGGACATTTAGTTAGTGCTTCTGGTGCTGCGGTTCAGGTAGGTACTGTGTAAGTGTGTTTCTGATTGCTGTAGTGTGTGTAAGTGTGTGTTCTGAGTGTGGTGTGTGTGTTTCCAGGGGACTGTAATGTGTGTGTGTGGGTTTTCTTCGTGTGACTGTTTGTGCTATCTCAGAGGTAGATTATTAAAGTAGGTGTGTTGTGGGGTGCACAGCAACCCGCATGGGGGGTGTATAGGGGCATGCCCACCTGTTCATACGTAGTGTGGGATGGTTTGTTTGGATGTGATGGGTAGTAGTGTGTCTGTGTGTGTGTGTGTGTGTGTGTGTGTGTGTGTGTGTGTGTGTGTGTGTGTGTGTGTGTGTGTGTTCTGTGTTTGTGTTACTTTTGCGAGTTTGACTGTTGCGAGTTTGAGTGTTCTGTATTGTGGAGTTTGGGAGTCTGGGAATGGTAATGTGGGCGTTGGAATTGTGTGCATTCCAGAATCCATGGGTATCCCTTATACGGCAGTTGAAGTCTTCAAATATGTGTATAACATGGACCATAGCAATCACACATTCCGCCCCGACCGAATGTCATGAACAAAGGATATGGTGAGTATATGCCTATACACTATTACAAATATGTGCTATGGACCTGAGCCAAAGATAGGGTTACCACCTGTCCCACCTTGTGAGGGACAGTCCCTCTATGTGTGGTAGTGTCCTGACCAAAATCAGTACAAATACTAATGTCCTACAATCTGGAGACATTTGGCATGTTAAATATTTAATGTAATTCTTGCATAAAATAGTCATGTCTGTATCTAAAATATCCACATGTAACAAGAAACAGGATAAGCAAGTAAACCACTACAAGAATAAGCTTTTATATAGGCATATATATAAAGTTCTATACTTTGTACTGACTGTGGGTATGTGTTGGCCTCTAAAATCCGATGTGTGTCCTGCAAATGTCCCACTATGGCCATTTGAAAAGGTGGCAACCCTAGCCAAAGAGGTTCAGTCACCAACACAACTCCAATGATTGCAAATATCTGTGACAGAAATACACAAGACGGCTTTCATGTAGCAACACTTCATTACATACCGATGTATTTCCGAAGGGATTGAAGGACCAACATCAACTGCATGCTATACAGGAACCAATTAACAATGGCTTAATGAATCAGCCTGCAATTACCATATAATTAGTCCACTAAAGGATAGGTCTTAAAATAGGGAAGGAGCCCTCACACACATATCAAATATGTATAAATGTAGTTCCTACACACCTACATCTGCTATGTGCACCCACCTACATCTCCCCATCCCCAAAACAATTACAATACATACTGTAATAACATCACAAACATCCTCTCGCTCTATGGCATCTGCAGAAGCCTTAACATACCTTGTCAGAGACACACTAACATGGCCCTATGTGAAATAGTTGCTGTTGTACAATGGAACAGCCACCGATGTTACAAGGTTTGGTTGCAATAATCCCATTTCAGACGACTGTGCGTACACCAGGAAGTGTTACCAATTACTGATTAACAGCACAGTATGATACACATGTACATTATATCAAAGATCAGGTGAGCACACTTCAAAACACCTAGTTAGTTGCACTTGGATAACCTCTGATGCATTGTGTTAAGCAACTATCCTGGAGGTGTGGATATCCTTAAGAAATATGGACACACCTCCGCCGTGGGTGTTGCGGTCCTGGTTACATGACTGAAAAGTGTGGTATGAGTAATAGCCTGGTAGTGCAGGGGTGCTCTCAGGAGCCTTGAATCAGGTCCCAGTCACTGCACAGATATCAAAGTGGTCCATTACAAGGAGTGCCTAGGGTGAGTGTGTTTTGAGATTAAGACGTCAAGCACTGAGTAGCATTACCCTCAGTTTTTGCTTGCCTGTTCCTGTTATGGTGGTGAATATGTTATTTGAACCGAGTCTAAAATAGGCACTATAGGAGCAGCAAGAGCCTTAGCCATTATTCAGAATCCCATGGCTGACAGGTGCAGGCCATCTGTGCCAAAGCATTGTGTTCTGTCGACCATGTCATTCCAAGCAGACAGATACTGGATACCCTTAGAATGACACCAGAAGCATAGCCAATTGTTGAAGTAAATCATTTTGTCCTTGTACTGCGTTATCAGTCTGGCCGATGGCAGAATGCTCCTCAGGGCTAGGGCCATACCTGCTTGGGCTACAAGATCGGAGAGCTGTTCCATGTCTCTTTACATGTAGTCCAGGAAGGTACATCTCAGGGCATTCACACTAACATTGACAATGACACAGTCATATTGTACTCGTTGAGGAGTGACCTGAGTGAGTAGGTTATGTTGCGGGTCCTGTTACCCGACAGGCAGCTGACAGTAACTATCTCCTTGTGTAGCCTGGTGAGTAGGACATCAGTGTGGCCGCCTATAGTCACCTATGACTAGTATGTTGGGTACGTTATTTTGCCCTATTGGCTGTAGTTGATGGGCACACTGAGTTTGTGGGCTATAAGTCATTGGTGTTGTGTTGGGGGATGGGGGCTGCCTGAGTTTCTGCTATGGAGTTCTCTGTTGCTGAATAGTATTGAGATGCTCTGCAAATGTTGTTGTGTTACTATGTGTGGCCTGTAGTGGTGGAGATTTAGTGAGACTATGTGATGAGTGTGGTGTGGTGCAAATGTTTAACTTCCCCACATGATTGTCAAGTTCAGTCTGGACTGGAGAGAGCTTTACCTCCAGTATAGCTAGATAAGTGCATCTCCCACAGGTTGTAGTGCTGGATGTTTGGAGGAGAGGGTTGACTGTGTACACGAGACAATTTATATATTGCCTCAAGATGCCCATATTCATCACATAGACAGGCGAGAACACTGGGAATTGACACTTGGACATGCCTTAATATATAACTATTTCACCCTAGATAAGAGAGGAAAGTGTGTACAAGAGCTGTTTTACTCTAAGCAAGTGGGAAATGTACATACAAACACTGTTTACCTGTAGGTAATGAGGAGGATTGAGTGCTATAGTAATTCGTAGCTCATGTAGTGCTTACATGTTCTGATCAAGTGCTGAGCATGAATAAGCAATACAGATAGGGTGTTGGATAACATAAACACACTACTCCCCCCCCAACAAGTAGACAATGATATATCCATGTACACTATAGAGCCCCTGAAACCATAACTATGCAGGTACAAGGTGCACTCAGGCTGCATGGGGCCTGCCCTTATTCCTGGTTATATCATACACGTATGGCAAAACAATCTGCTCTATACATACACATCATGTAAAACATAGCTTCATGTCGGTCTGTGTACACACTGAAAGGTGCACACCAACAGTTATCACAATCCACAAAGTGGAGAAAACACTCATAATGGGAGGCACTGCACTACTACACTGCTGAGTCTGGTCTGAAAGGCCATGAACCTTAATCAACTTATTTGTTGTCAGCAGTACAGATGTAGATGACAGCAAGGATGATTTCACACTGCATGTCATACATGTGACAGGTCATAGAACATCATCACCCATACTGTGTTCCACCTACACTCAGTATACTAGATGTACATTCGTATGTCACAGGAGTGTTCTGCCAGTGGACTGTTGGCAGAACCAACACTACAGAAGGTGTCTGATTAATATGTGCATATCACATCAGTGCCAGCTACAGTAAGAAAGGGTTAATTCATTGTACTCCCCCTCATTGTAGACCATACCACACAGACAAATGGAAAGCATATGCCTATGTAAGTATGTGAATGGCTATGACCTAGGAGCAATAGCTGACTCAGTGTTGTGGACAACATACAGAAGGGGCTTTGTGGGTGAGGTGTGTGACATATGTGCACAATCTGACAGCTGCATATTGTATTGTCACCGCTAGGTTATTAACCCTCTACCCATGAACTACCACCTAGGCAGCAGTCAACATAATGGACACTGTGTGTAAGGGATGCTGCTGCGCAGTTGTCCTCCCTGAGATAGTGACGTCACCACACCTTTTAGGCAGCCGTAAGTGGCAACCCTAGTCATGACAGGGTGCCATCCATGAATATAGAGATCATTGTTCAGCCATAATCATCACTCAAGTGACCTATATCAGATCACATATTACCTTTAAGGGGTATTAGCCATGTTTGGATGGCCAGCACCAGCCTTCCCAATCCTCATCTCCACTATGTAGCATGATGCCTACCCTGCATAAAGCCATGTCCAACACTGTGATGTTGGACATGCTACACTTGCATATCCTGATCTCAATTACATACGTCATGGACATCCACCTTCCTAGTACAAGAATCACCACATGCTGGACAGATCCTTGTGCCATACACATTACATATTCCTGCCATACTATGCATCCCTGTCCAGCAAAGCTGCACATTTCCCCTCTTTCAGACATGGTGTGATGACCGCATGGTAGATGTATCATTAACCCTGTGGATCAGTTATGTGGCACTGCTTCACCTGGCCCCGGAAACACGGCTGTCGGCTACAGCTAGGTAACCTTACATCCTAGGATCATACATAGCCCAGGGCATACAGACTACTAGATGACCTTGGCCGTACATGCTATAGTTGATAACCATCCCTGCAAATACCATCAGGCTAACCAGCGTCCAATGTGTATCACATGTGCAACACAGGCGATACATGGCAGGATGTTGAACTGTTGTACAGTGCCATGTAGATGTATATGGCAAAACACATACATGTAAAACCTTCCGTGTGCATGTCTGTGGTGTCACAGGTCATGTCCGTTAAGGCAGTGTAAGTGTTTATATGTGACATATGCGCAGCATCAAGGTCGACAACATTAATGTGGACACATCCAGGCATGTGCTGATAGGTAAGAACACCAGTACAGGCAATCAGACATGCCCACATCAGGACAGCATCCACATGGAGTATGAGCAATGTAATCAGGTGACACACACATATATGGTGATAATATCCAATCACCATTGAGTGTCACATGTGTGTGACACAAACATGTCAGTGGTGTCAGTGTCATGTAGATTTGCAAAGACAACTATTTATACGTAATAAATGTGATACACATGTATGTGCAGCTGTAGCTCTGTGCATCTCTGAGATACTGTGACCTGTCTCCATCATTATGTCTTCCAGGTATGCCGCATGCAAGGCTACCAGCCTATACATGCTTGGAGGATGAGGCCCTCATACCTTACCTACACGACAACTATGATGTCCTGTTTACCCATGTGCCACAGGATGCACAGCAGCGGGATGATCTGTGGCAGGAACTTTGCAGGAGAGTTAATGATATGGGTGGCCATAACCGCACATACTAGCAGGTGCACAGACACTGTACAGACCAAATCAGATGGGCAAAACAGCGTGTGAATGCAATCAGCAGGGAACAAGGTGCAACAGGTGGTGGGCCACCAACCCAGCCCCCATTCACACGTACCAAGGAGCTACTGGCCAACCTGGGGACACCTGCAGAACATCATCCACAAGCTTTAGCTGACATCGTGGAGGTGGGTGTCTCTCAACCACCGAGCCTGGAGTTGCCTGGTAAGTCACTAGTACACATATAACTATTATATCCCATATAATTGCATGTGTCACTGTACAATATGTAATGTAACATCATATGCAAGGCATGTATACACACATGCCGCATACTGTAGAATGCTACTCTGTGTATGCACACATGCGCATACTCCATAGTATATCCTATTGTACTGGCGAATGTGTTAACATGCACATTGCATCCTGTAGCTGTCATACAGGCATGGATAATGATCATACTGCTCTGTCACCCCTATATGTACCTCTGGCATTCCACTAAGACAGCAGCCCATTGTAGCTGAGACAGTTATAAGTATCAGGCATGTTAATGCACAGATCTATTCACCATGTGGCCATTTAACACATGTACACATAATGTATGGTCCTGTCACAATATACAGGTCGCATCTGCAATTCATCACAATGGCTACCCATGTGCAATACTTACAAACCATGTGAAACACTGACATGAAACCTCAAAAAGTGTCATTGCTAGATGTGTGGACAGCTGTGCATACAATGGTGGAGGTGTTGTTCAATGTAGGAACATGTACTACACATCAGAACTACACATGTGGGGTATACACACAGTACTACACAGTGAGCTGGAGTATGGACAGCCCACAGGATTCACCGGTGTGGATTATGCCCCTGCTATGAGTGCACACATTGTGATGTGCCATCTGACATGTCCATGACATGTAGTGGTCTGGCTGCAACATTGTCTCAATATCCTGTAAAACATACCCAACATACCAAGCATACAACCCTTTGTCTGCATAACCTTGTGGACAGTGGAGTATATGACATCTATGGGTGTATGTCATATGGGACAACACAGACATGTAAGAGAGATGTCTGTCACAACCATTTGGCCAACACATGTTCACACATGGCCATGGAGGGTGGCCATGTGTGATATATATATATATATATATATATATATATATATATATATATATATATATAGCGAGAGAGAGAGAGAGAGAGAGAGAGAGAGAGAGACATTAGCACACATACATCTATGTGATGGAATACCCTATACTGTTGAATGCCTGTGCTGGATGATCTGTACATGATAACCTCTGATGTATGTATATCTGCCATGGCTTAGTGATAAAGCACATCGTCTGTGGTGTGCAGGGGTCCTGGTTTCAAGCCTTGCCGAGGCAGGTTGTTTTGTTGTTGGGCAGAACAAGGGACATTGAATATGGTGATAGGAAGAAGCTTTTAAGCAGTTGTGTGCGGGTCTGCGCGACCGTAAGCAGTGGTTATTTTTGGGGAGGCTCAGTATGGGTCATGTAACTATGCATTAGAAGGCAGTACTATGCAAATGAGTTAAAATATAGTGAATCCCGGTTATCCCCAGGGTGTGATGCAGGTCCCAAGAGTGTATGTGTATAGATAGCCGGGTGCAGGACTTGGATATAGGTGAAATCATTGGGGGGGGGTCAGGCATACTGTACATGGATTGGAGCCCTGTGGCTTGGGATTGCTCCTAGCTTAGCATGGCTAAGTTAGGGGTGTGTCTATACCTGCCTTGTGCAAGTGGGAGGGACAACAGCAGTAGGAGAGTAATCAAGGTGAACTAGCTGGGCAAACAAGTGATATGTATCAGAATCAGCCGATTACAGGCCCAGCAGACCAGCCCAGCCCAGAACACTATGATAAAGTAAGCAAACACCTTCCTCTCTGGTTTTTCTACACTCTACACCACTGGTGTATACATGCAGGGAAATTTTAACAAACAAACCTAAGAAATGAGAAGGGCTGCAGCAGGCAACATAGACCAACATGTGCAAGAGGCTGAGGTTGGTGGGGATGTGAATGCTGCCTAACAACCCTCAGTGAGGAGACAGAGAAGAGTGTACAGACCCAGGGTAACCTACCAAGGGCTACATGAGCTGGTGATAGAGGACCGCTATAGGGAGGACAGAGACCTCCTACAGCAGATTGTTGAGCTGTGCCGCCACACCTGACACATCAAACAGGCCAAGGGGAACCCATCCCAGTGGATACCAAGGTATGTGTAGGCCTAGGTATACTAGCCACAGGTACCTCATCCTGGACATTCCACCAGTTCCTGGATGCCATCTCAGCACATGCCAGTGAGCACGTACATTTCCTCAACACATGTGAGGTGTTGACCAGCAATATGCGTCTCTTCCACCAAATAGCAGACTACCCTGGGGTAGTGGATGCTATAGCCTGCACGCATGTATGCATCGAAGCACCACCCAGTGAGCAGGGTGGGGCCTACATCAACCGCAGGGGCATACCCTCCATCAACTGCCAGGTCATTTGCGATATCAAGGGCATTATAATGAATGTGTGTGCTGGCTGTCCTGGAAGCTATGACGATTCAGATATATGGCATCTGACGCAGCTGTACCACAGTTTGCCAGTATAGACATCCCCTACGTTCACCTAATGAGGGATGCTGGGTACCCACTGGAGCCGTGGCTGATGACACCCATCAGAAATGCACACACACCTGAACAACAATGCCATAATGAGGCGCACGCACAGGCCAGACATATAATAGAGCATGTGTTTGGGATGCTCAGGTCACAGTTCTGGTGTCTGGACACATCCGGTGGATCCTTGCAGTATTCACCAGCTACATGCACCCAAATTGTTATGGTATGTGCTATGCTACACAATATGATCCTGAGGAAACAGCTGCAGCAGGAACAGCATGGGGCAGGGCCACACAGCCCCCCAACAATGCCAAGGCTTGTACAGGCACAGAGTGACTCAGAGGAGGAACAACCTGAGCCGGACCTAGTAGGCGGAAGGAGGCATGCCCAGTATGACCTGGCCTTGGCAAAGAGGCAATGCATGGCATATGCACTGACACAGTAGGGACCCAGGGAATGTCACCCCCCTCTGACTCACACAGACAGTAAAAGGGATGCCAAACATGACACTACTTGTGCTCAGCCATGTATAGGGAGTGTACTATGTGCATCCAACATAGGCAGCCCTCCAGCACCATCCTCAGGTCTGGCACACCCTCAAGGTAAGTCAATTGACCTACCAATTGGCAGATGTATTAGAATGCATTGGTACCTGTAGCTATGGTATGGATGTGAGCATGCAAGGGAATTGGGTGGCCGAATGTTATGGCAGCAGACAGTAGACACCCATAGTGGCACCATGACATCTGTAGCACATACTGGGGTCACCATAGTAGCCAGTAGTACACAGGGTAACAAAACCCACTGTGGGTAATGGGCTGAACATCATGTTTGTCCATACAGCCCACACAAGTCTCAACCAGCTGGACAGGTGTAGACCGACACAAACAAATGCTGTACTATGGCCTCTGAATGTGCCCTATGGGTAACCCCTCCCACAACCCCACACAGACAGACTACAGCAGGCCAGGCAGTTGGATGTAGGTTGTGAAAGCTAGGAAGTCAGAAATTAATATGTTGGTAATTAAAGCTAAGATCTGTAGTACACCAGTATGCCTCTAGCCAGCACAATAGGTAGGTCTACACATTGAAATGGAGTGCCTGACATACCAGTACAGTACTAGCAAATGTGTACATGAGTCAGGTGTGCCCCCCTCTCCTGTGTAGGAATGTAGATACAGTCAGGTGTCCCCCCCGCTATGCAGAAATATAGCAACAGTCAATGCCACATGACCAATGGATACCCTGCAGACACAGCATGCCACCTGTCAGTGTACAACGCAAAGGTCAGCACCACATTACAGAGTACCTGGACATGTAACACATGCGATATAGTTGGCCATACTGGGCATGCTCACACATTTGAAGGTATGACAGAAATGTCAGTCGACAACATACTGAATGGTCATACTGGGCATGCTCACACACACAAACACATGAAGGCCAGGTCGGCAAACAGCAGGGGTCCAGACATATCTGCCGTTACATTCCTATACTGCTGAATGACTGCGCTGTATGATATGTTTGTGTTACTGTCCATTGTCTGTATATCTGCCATGGTGTATTGGTAATTCACATTAGCTGTGTGTGCAGGGTCCTGGATCCAACCCTTGCAAAGGACGTTCATTTGGTTGCAGGGCAGAACATGCCCATTGGATACAGAGGGAGTAAGGAACATTAAAGCAGTTGGGAGCGGTTGTGTGTGGTTTTGCATGGTGTTAAGCACTGCTGACCTCTGGTTATAGCTTCTTACACTCGGTTAGCATCTACATTGTTTTGCCAGTGCAATACTCGCATACTGGTTGCCAAACAAGCTTACAGCTGCTCGCTCCCGCACTTGCACATGCACCGATATTGGTGCTTGCATGTGTCACTCACACCCCTGGGTGGGAGCGACGACCACAATATTACCTTGTGATGCCTATTACATCGGACTTCATGACTACAGTATTGGGAATGGCTGCCCATTAGGTGACGGCATGATGTTCGACAGTACGGAATCGGCGGCCTGTCCAGTGAATTAATCATTTTATTTGTGTGTTCCTCATAAAATCTGCTGTCGTCTGGCTGATACATGGGTACAGATACTCTTCAGTACAGACAAGTCATTGGGTCTTGGGAGCCACATTCGTCGGCCGAGTCATGCTAGCGGATACCTATTGTAGGTTTGCCACCTTTTACATTGGCCAAGGTGGGACTTTAGGGTTAACACCTGTCCCACTTTGCGAGGGACAGTCCCTCTTTAGGCAGTTGTGTCCTGCAGAAATAATCAAGACATAGCAAATGTCCTGATTACAGGACAAAATTATATTCTACATTTCTTTAATAGTTACATTAAACAGTTATTTTATATATGACACTTCTATATGTTATGCGAAGTAGCATAAGCAATTAAAATGTTACAAGACTAAGTTTTTATTTGTGTAAATAAGTATAAATCTGTACTATGCACAGCTGTAGGTATTTCGTCCTGGAAAGGAAAGTCTGACATTTCTACAGAACATGTCCCACTTTGGCCATTTGGAAAGGTGGCACTGGCAACCCTATAGGACCTGTATGTAGAGATGTCAGATTTTGCAGGGCAGCACATACCCACAGCCAGTAGAAAGGAGAGTACTTCACTGATTTGCCTAAATAAAAGTTTATTCTTGCAGCATTATAGTTGCTTATACTGTTTCTTATAGCATTTATATATTTCAGATACAAAATAATTGTTTTATGCAACTACTACAGACAATATAGGACTTATGTGCCCTAAATCACAGGACATTTGCCATAAGTACATTTATTTTGCAGGACACAACTGCCCAAAGGGTAGTGTCCCTTGCAAAGGTGGACAGGTGTTAACATCAACCTATTATTCTATCATCTTTCTAAGTTAGTCGGCAGAATATGCGCATTCCATCACTAGCAGACCTCTCATACGAATGGGAAAGAGTGAACACTAAATCAGGGACACTGCATAACACCCTCAGGGACACATTTCGATGTTTGGTGCTATTAACCTGACACACTAACAGTCCCAGAGCATATGTATTCATACACATTATTGTCTGAGGTACATGCTGTTTATAACTCTTACATGTTGTCATTACTCATTAAGTGTATTCCGCAACCTGTCCTAATATCACTAGTTCTAGGAGGGTTTAGTTGAGACTGTGTTAGATTCTGATTCGTAATCATGGACGTCCATGGTAATCGGGGACAGGTCAATGATATGGTCCCTATGTGTTCCCCCAATGATTTACGGACTATCCAGTAGATGTGCTGTTAAGGTTTGGGAGGTATGGGCATCTGCTATACCCACATCAGAATATTACTTAAATCCATGGGGCGGTCCTAATACATCTCTACCAGCCAACACCTGCACTCCTAGGCCCATAATCATATACCCATAGTTTCCCTACCTGACACTCCTCTACAGCACTCATCCTTACTGTGAGC
>NC_056744.1:1498173658-1498233658 GCF_019279795.1 Protopterus annectens | reverse complement strand
GCTGTGGAGACGATGGTTGGTATTCAATTATGTATCAAGGTGTGTTGTGGTTGGATGGCTCAGTTCAGGCCAGACCATTATGTGGGTATGTGCTGGTGACATTTCTGTACATGTGTATCACACATTTTAATATTCATATGTTTGTGGGATTGTGTTCTACAGTATGGCCTGTCAGGTTGTATTGCGGATGTGTACGTTTGTTCTTTGTTTTTCTTTCTGATTCACCCACTGCTCCCTCGTGCACCTCAATTCACCTATTGTGCAACCAACACAGTCTCCCCTTGGTGAATTGTTACATTACCTGTCCCCCCCAACAAAATATTCCACACACTCCATCCATCCCTTCTCTGGTTGATGGCCCATGGCACGGTCAAGGGTACACATTGCATACACTACATCTCTGTGGTACTTGTATGATTGTGAGGACTACCCTAGCATTTTTCACCTTCCACATGCTGTACATCATGCACATAGGTACACGCAAATACTTATCTTTCATGACATGGTAGGTAGACCCAGGTAATACCCGTTCATCTTTGGCCCTTCCTAAAAAGGATGACTTGGACCGTGAATGGGCAGATTTTGGGCAAAAGCTCTGACCATTGGTAGGATTGCCACCTTTTCATATGGCCAGGATGGGAAATTTTCAGGACACACATCAGATTTTACAGGCCAACACATACCTACGGTCAGTACAACGGATAGTAATTTTGTTTTATGCCTAAATGTAAACTTATTGTTGTAGCAGTTTAGTTGCTTCTTCTGTTTCATTTACTTGCTTATTCTGTTTCTTGTAACATGTAGGCATTTTACATATGGAAATAAGTATTGTATGGGACTATTACATAAGATTTGGGACATAATTATGTCCTACAATCACAGGACATTTGACATTTATAATGGTTTTGGTATGGACACAACTGCCCAGAGGGGAACTGTCCCTCACAATGTGGGACAGGTGGTAACCCTGACCATTGGGCTAGGCTTAGCTATTGATGGCGTGCTAACATGATGCGTTTCACTTCCACTTGTTATAACTATCGACACTACAATGGAATACGGGCACAGGGTTTTAAATGTCATTTGTTACAGGGATGGGGACTCAATATTCAGCTACGTGCCTTTGTGTTTGCTTCTTATTTTTTTGTTTGCAAAACTGTCTTGTATCCTTTGCATACATTTCAGATGTGATTACTATTAGAGGCAGGCTGTACTAGTCAGCATTTTAGGTTGCGAGTATGCAGTCGACATGTTCATGCCTCCTTGCGGTGCATGGACATGCCCCCTGCACTCGTGCACGTTTTCTATGCACGTGGATGTGGTGGCAGCGCACCTTCATTAATATGCATGTGGCACTACTGCACCATCTCTACGGCACACGGTCAGTGCAAGCCTAATGCCGTCCTTGCACCGAGCTTCATGAATCCCGGGGATAATGTTGTTATGCCCCAGGCCTATAGGTTAACTGGGATCACGATGAAAATGGAAACCTTCCTTAGGAACCTAAATGATCTTGAAAATGTCTTTTTTGGTGAGAGGATACAAAAGGAATGTTAAGAAGCATTCTGGAACCTATAATTGAACTAAAAAATACAAATTCACCAGCACTTAACTGTCCTTATATGAGGGTGCTAAAGAAATCCATGAACAACAAATCTAATGACAGTTGTTCATAGGTTCATAGGTTAGTACTAGGCTAACTGCCCTTTTGGGCTATTTTAAGCCTAGCTAGTAATTTCATGTGAAAATCAAACCCTGTATCTTGTGTCTGTAAGGTAAATACCTTAACCATTATGCCAGCCTCCCACCCTAGCTTGACTTTTACTGTTGACTATCACTGCATCATTAATATTATTAGAGAGAATTGTGCCATAATTCTTTCATAATTAATAAAAGCTCTTTTTATGGACATCCTTGGAGAAGTTCCTTACTTTGTATAGGAAAGCCAGAAACATCAGGAGTTGAGTTTAAGGTAGACCCAGACCATTGGATACATGCACCAGTAAGTGTGGAGCCCACTGTGTCTTTTATCAGCACACACAGGAGGGAGACATATTTTTCTGCCCTTATTTAAAAAAAACCTGATTAAATTCAATGTAGTAGGTGACTGCAACTCAATGCAGGTGGTTTACAGGGCAAGCTGCAATAACTGTAAACCATTTTATATGAGGAAGACTCTCAACAGACTTAAAAGAAGGATTTCTGGCTATCTTTCCAAAATTAGAGCTAAGTGCAAGAATAATGAACTGGCTCAGCACCTGCAACTTCACAAATGACACACTGGCTTTAAATTTCAAATTATTGATCATGTGGACCTTTTGGAATTGGAAGGGACATCCATAATCTTTTAGACAAATATGAAAGTACAGTTTTGTACCTACCATATATGTAGATGTCGTGATGACTGCAGATGCATCCTTGAAGGACATCTACTGTGGCAGCTGAAACTGAACTCTTAGAAAACCAGGGCTTCATTATTATTGCTCCATAAAACATACTGCAACTCAGAAAACTGTCCCACTGTTTAAAAGACTATTACAAGTTTGATATGGGGCTGATCAATGCTGACATTACATAGTTATATTATACATGCTAATATTGCTATAAACAAATATCAAGCATTTTAAATATTTTACATAGAAAATAATTGACATTGGTGCTGATTTCTGAGACTCTTGAGAGCATCATTACTCATTCAAACTAAGTGCTTTCTTTGCTATATGCCACACTTGAACAGATCTCAAGGGCCTTAATGCTTTATTTTTAACATTTTTCACTATATTTCCACCTTAGCTATTATAGCTATGGTTTTAAGCCTACTTAGGTGTCCACTTGCACATTTATACACATGTTCATTAATATTATAATGTGTTTTTTACCCACATACCTGATGAAGTATTTATTTGGTACAAAAAGTATCTATGTTAAAAGTGTTTCAGTTTATAATTATTAATATTTACTCTGATAGATGTCTAGTGGTAGATCTTTTTGTTAGTTAATAAGATAGTTGTTTTGTTAGTGAATTAGTTTCTTAATTAATAAAGTTTGGATTAATAGGTTAGCCTTAATAAACTGTTCTTCTATCATATATTTTAATTTGTCTCTTGCTTTTTAGTTTCAGTTTTAAAGTAGCACAGTCTCAGTTTACAATATGGTGTTAAGGGGAAGGGGTACTTAGTTAAAGGAATGAGTTTAATGCTTTTATTACTCTTAGCAGAACCACCCTCTGTAACCATTACCTTGCTCCAAATAACCTGATTTATATATATATAGATCTATATCACCGACACCACATATTCGCAACCACATCAACACGAACACACACATAACAAAAACGACAACACCGAACCGACACACACAAACAACGAAAACCCCATACAACACAAACCCATCCCACAACAACAAAACACACAAAATCCATAGCACACAAACAAAACACCAAGCCCACAACAACACACATCACACACCCACACCTTACCTACTACACAGCACCCCTACCTACCCACCCCCGGCTCCTAACCTAACTAACCTAACCCTATCGCCCCTAACCCTCCCAACCTAACAACCCAGCCAACGCTCTAAACCTAACTCACTTAACCCACCCCCTACCCCCTCCTACTCCTAACCTAACCCACCCTACCCTACCCCTACAGCTAAGCCAATCTCCACACTTACCACCTGCCGCACTTAACGCCCACCCACCACCGCACCACCTCACTCCCACCACTTCCCCCATCCGGCTCCCTGTCGGCATCCTCGGCGTTGGTGTTGTCGTGGGTCGGCCTGCATTTGTTGTTCTTCTGCTGCCGCGATTCGCGATTCTTCTTTCTTTTTCGCTCTCGATCTTCTGATTCCAGTCGTCTTCTCAGCTTCAGCTGTTAAGTCGTAGGTAGAACCATATATATATATATACATATATATATACATATATATATAGATCTACTACGTTTCACCGAAAGCACATTTCACTGAAAACCAAATTAGTGTGCACTTTTCACTGAAAGCACAATTCACTGAAAACACATTTCACTAAAAGTGATATATGGCCTTTTCCCCACTGTAGTGCGATGCTGGAGTTAGTATATAGAGTAAAGGGGTGTGCGGGGGATATATTATTGTCAGAGAACAGTAATATATTGCAATTGCATATATCCATGTATATAATTGAAAATATTCAAAATATTTAATGTTTTTGATTCTTTTCATTATACTCATCGAGGATCATTGTTTGTGTGTTTCAATAAAGGATATTCCATTTTTAACTCAACTGTGGACTAAATACTATTTTCTATTTTATTATTTTGTAGTATGTATTTTACAGTTACATTTTTATTAATGAACTAGGTGGATAACATAATTCAAGGAGTGAACTTCACACCCTCCACACTGCAAAGTTTCTTCTTGGTTCATTGATATAATATAAATGATTAACTATGTCCATGGAAACAAAACACACCGTTCATGTCATTTTTAAAAAATGAACTGTGACATGAGGCTACCAGGAATACAGCACATGGATGCAATCTAATTCACCACTCCCAAAAACTTAATGGCTGTTGATTTTGAGGAGTGCAGTTAGATTATTTGCATTACTATGGCTACAGTTTTACTTTGAGATTGTTTTCATATATGGTTGTACTCCACCTGTCTTTTTGTTTGTCCTGCCAGTCAATGGACATTGTAACCCGGAAGTAAGATTTTTATCAGTTATTTCTGGCTTTATTCATTTTTATGTTGCAAGAAGTAACTCTGGTGGCTAAAAGGCTAGTGATGCCGAATATTGGATATTTTATTTTAGATGCATCTGAGAGTCATACTCAGCCAGAACAGACTGATTCTGTTTTTAGAAAGAAGGTGATACAAGATTTGTCATATTTTTGGAGTGTCTGTTGTGATGTATAACTGTTATGTGGAAACTGGATTGGGATGATTATTTCCACTGTGGATGAGCCCTGGTGTGTAATGATTGTTGGAGCATAGCCATTTATATTTGTATTTATTTTTTAAGCTAATTTATTTGGTTTGGGGTTGTGAATCTGCTGTCTATGTTTAAAGATACATGTGATTTTATTTAAGTATAGGTCAGCTGATATGTTGCTCAGGTATGATGAGGTGTTATACATAGCATTATATAGGTTGGTGAGTGTCATTTTCCTACGTTGTAGTGATGTGTGCTCTTCTGTTCAGTAGAAAAGTAACGCTAATGTCAGGGATGTAAGTATGTGAAGAATAGGGACTGCATTGGGGTGAAACATCTAGAAGGTGGTGATTGGTGACAGGGAGTACTATGATAGTCTGTGGAAGGAAAAGTCTAGAAGCAGGAGTTGATACTGTGTGAGCTGGTTATGTATGCAGGTATAGATAAAGGTGGTTAAATGTGAAGTAATTTGTGGCAGAAGGATGTGTGATGTTTGGAAATATATATGTTAAATCCAAAGATAAATACATTTGTATAGATTATGGATTATGGTAAATGTATGAAGGAAATCATTATAGCTAAGTTGATAGGACTGCAGGAAGCAGAAGACATACAGTTAGCCCCAACAACTCCCTAAGCAGTACCTCAAACCAGAACTCCAACCCCGGGCCTCAGCTTTTCCACTGAAGAGCAATTGGCTTATTACAAGAGAGCCATGTCTACCAAGCATTCCACTGAAGATAAAAAAAGTAACTACCATTCTTCTACTCCTCCTACTGGCACATCAACCAGGTGGTCAGATGCATGCAACATCTCCACTTCCTCCTGTCCTAGGCATTCAGGTGCTATTTCTGTGCCCTGCCCCAACCCTCAATCTGTACATTTAAAAAATATGTTTCTTCTTTTACACTGTCAATTATACCCTACCAACACAGAGCTCTACAGTGCTCATGCATTAGTTAAAAAAGTATTCATTTAAACTATAACAAACTGCTTGCTACAAATGTAGCAAACAATTGCAGAAGTTTATACCCTGCCTGCATGAATTGCTATGGTACCCATGTTTTAATAAAAAAATCTTCTTGTATTAAACTATAGAAAATTGTTTCTTGCAAATGTAGGAAACAGCTGCTACAATTTGAATCACAGTCAAAGTGCTGCAGCACTTAGGTTTGAAAGCAAATGTAATGCTGACTTTTATAAGCAGATATTGCACTAAAGAATGTTTGGGATGATGGATGGCCAATCACAACCATGCAACACTTTGCGCACAGGGCTATTGCCACTCTCACTCTGCCCTTGCTATGCTTCTGACAGCCAGAAATTAGATGATGGTGTTTGTGGAAAAGGGTGGATGGAGTTAAAGTTTAGTGCCATTGGATGAGAGCTATATAGGTGTCAACTAGGTGGGTTTTGTTACATGAAAATACATTATTATTGGTTGCATAGATTGTGTGGGAGGAGTTTGATGAGTTTAAGAGTAGAGTATATAGGGTGGGTGGGAAATGAGGTTAGAGTAGGGTGGGGTAGGAAAGAGAAATGAAGAGCTGCTGACCATAGTGATGCAGTGTGCAGATTACAACTTGGAAAACCAATTTCTGTTATTTAGCAGTGAAAACTCTGCCCCACTACAGAGCTCTGAAACACATGCCTCAGTAAGTAGTTTCATAACAATGTACATTTTTTCTCCTTATAATTGCCTATGATTTGCAATATAACAAGTTCATAAAGTAAGCCACTGGGTAAAGAGAGTGGGTTAATAAGAACAAATGGGTGGGTCAGGAAACAATTCACTACATCAAGGAGCAGGTCATGGCTGCATGTATAAAGAAGGTCAGAAAAGTTACATTCAGAGATGGTAGTAATGCTTCATGTGGTTTAAAAGCATCTTGAGCATTTACAGGTTTGGTGCAGAGGAGGGGGTCCTTACATTTCCCTTCCTGAGTGGGACTGACATCTTTTTCTTTTAAAACTCACTATTTTTGCATGTCAGCAGTTGTTATTCCTTTCCCTTGGACACAAGAAGCTTCTTTACCTGTACTGGAAGTCTTTGCTCTTTTGGCAAATTTGTAATGAGTGTCACCTAATGACAGGAACTAGAGGAAGTAAGGGAGAGAGAGAGAGAGAGAGATAAGTACTTTATGTTAAGAGTAATATTAAATACCACTCATACTATCAATTGGATAAGAGAAACAGGTGTTACTTAGTTTTTACTAACTAGTGAATTCAGCTTTGCATTCAGGACAGTCTGATATGGTACAAACTTAAACTAGATGTATCAACATGAGGATTTTAAATTAAGTAATCCAATGGATGTTCAGCTAAAGTGCACAACATGAACACACACTAGTCTGGCAGCTGTCTGGCAGCAAAACATATAGAAGCAACATCTTATAAATATACATATAAAAACTATCAGCTTTGGGTTGTGTTACTATAAAAGCAGTGTACCTATCTCAAAAGTTTTAAATGTTTACACCTTTTATGAGAAAAGTTTTCATTCCTTTCTTTAATAAAACACAATTATGCTATTTAGCATAAAGTTGCTAAACACAAGTCTAAACTGATGGGACATTTCCTACAAAGCCTGCAATGTTTTACAGTAACTTTTAGAAAGTATGATGAAAAATCAGGATCAAGTTGCAGAGTCATATCCATCTAATAACATACAACAATTTCCTAGCATAACTGGAGCCATAGCATTTAATCAAACCATTATGAGGCTTCCCATGTCACACAAGCAGCCATCTCAGACAGTAAGGATTTTAAAATACTAAGAATTTAGTACTATTTGCATTTGAGAATAACTCAGGTGTAATACAAAATAAAGTTATAATGCTTTTTTACATTATATGGTTATAATATATAAAAATACTGTGAACAGCACAGATTATGCTGTTTTAAATTTTCATTCAACAAAACAGTCCTACCCAGTCTCCATCTACCATCTGCAATTCTAATGGGAAAATGGTCCGGATATTCTAGGATTTAAGAGGGGACGGTGAACCCAAGGAAAAGGGATGAGTCACGAGTATAAAATACACAATAGAAAGGTTAAGTGTGGCTGCAACTTGGAAAACCAATTGCAGTTATTTGACAAGTAAAACTATATACCACTAAAGGACTTTAAGATGACACAGCTTAGAAAGTAGTGTAATATTTATAACATGTATATCTTCCACTTAACATTACTTAAGATTTGCAATATGAGAAGTCCATAAAATAAGCCTCTGCATAAAGCGATTGAGCTAATGAGGGTGGCTTGTTGAGAATGGGAACAGTGCACTACAACAAAGAGCAGGTCATGGCTTCCCTTACAAAGATAGAGAGGCATAGCTATGGTGGGGTGAAGGGGGTAGCTATCCTAAACACAAAGTGTTAGGGGACACAACTGGTAAATGCTCATTGTTCTTCAGTTCATTGTAGCTGGCAATGCACTTGCAGTCAGAATTGAAATGCTTTAGTGCTCCATGTAAAACACATTTGAGGGGAAGTGTCAGATCAGGGGAAGCACTGACCAGCAAAATAGCTACATCATTGCAAAGAAGTCTAGCATTAGCTACATCATTGCAAAGAAGTCTAACAAAGTTAGTGGTTTATCCAGCTGCTGCAGCTACTTGGAAAGGTACATATCAAAATGGGCATTTTACTCAATTATTGGCCTGATGAGGGAAGAGTACAGGGAGGTTATAACTTCTTTTTTCTAGAGGCAATGCCCTTACTTATGAGGTGAGCAATATAGAATGCCCTTCTTACCATTGTGGAAAGGGGTGATCAAAGATAAAATTGCTGTCAACTTGTGTCCTCAGATCTCTTACCAATGAGTGCATACTTAGGGTGTTGCTATTGATGTGGTAGTTAGCAGGAACATTGTGCTTATCAAAAAGGATGATAGTAATTTTTTTGCATTGAGTTTAAGTCCATGAGTTGGGCACCAATTATTTGTTTGTGTAACACCATCTTGAAGGATGTTGACATCATTTGGAGGTTCTATGACTGCTGCCAGTTTGCAGTCATCAGCAAACTTTGTCAGCCACAGACCTTTTGTTTTTGCTTGTACTTTGGAGAAATAAATCCCAAACAGTAAAAGTCCCAGGACTGATCCCTGTGGAACACCACTGGTTACAGGTCTGCTGCTGGAGGTGTATTCCCCTATTTTGACCAGATGTGTTCTATCTGTGAACCAGTTAGTGACCCATCTAATGATATAAGGGTGGATATCTAGCTGGGAGTGAGTTTGTTAATGATCCCTGAATGAGGGATAGTGTCAAAAGCCTTGGCTAAGTCTAGGTAGGCTGTATGCACAGATTTCCCTTCATCCAGGGCATTTGTGACTATCTTGAAGAAGTCTACTGGGACATGCATGATCTCCCATTTACAAATCCAAACTGAGTAGGGTCAAGTGTTTGGAGATTACCTATATCTTTGCTGATAAGGTCCATGATGATTCGATCTATGGCCTTGCAGATAAGGCAAGTCAGGCTAATAGGGCTATAGTTTCCAGGGTCAGTGGAAGCACCACCTTTGTGCAAGGGAATAATGGTGGCCATTTTCCATTCAGCTGGGATGAAGCCAGTGCTTAGACTATGATTGAAAAGAGTACCCAATGGTGTTGCTAGTTCTTATTGGAGCCCATGTAGGATGGACCCTGGAATGTTATCAGGTCCCATAGATGTTGTGTTTTTGACCTTAGAGAGGAAGTTTATGACCTGCTCTTTAGCAATACAAGGTAATGGATGGGTGTTAGGGATGTCATGGAGTACATTTGGCAGAGACAGGGGAGTGAAGATTTCATGGAAACTGTTGGCCAACAGGTTAGATATGTTCATAGGCTCAGTATATGTGGTGTCATTAACTACCAGTTTGGCATAAATCGGGGCCTTTCCTTTTAGGTTACAGATATAACTAAAGAATGCCTTATGGTTTTCCTTATTTGAGAAAGCTAATTTGGATTCATAGTTTGCTTTGGAAGACTTCACAAGAAGTCTTATTTGCTTGTTTAAGCTGAGGAGGAAGTGTTTCCAGTTTAGGGCTTGCTCTCGCTTACTCTTAGACAGCAATTTCTTCCTCTTATTGTAAATCCTGTTAATGGCAGCTGTCCACTAGCCAGGCTTACTCTTCATTAGGTTCAAATGTTTAATTTACAGAAGACCATAGACGGTAATATTTGTTTTGAAATGTGGGGCTGTAGTTACTTTACCAATATATTACCGGTTTCGAAGTTGCCAAATACACAAAATAAATGCTAACTTCATGAAGGAAACCTAAAAATACAATGACTTGACTGTGACCATAAGTAAGAAGCTCACTTTAGAGTCTCATAAATACACTCCAAAGTCTTGACCATTTGACATAGGACTTTGACCAAGACTCTAGAGATTATTTTACATTATCTAAGGCAATGTAAAGGTGTAATGTGAAATATGCCCTGCCCATTGTGATATGATATAAAAGAAGGTTAGCTAATCCGTTTGATTATTAAAGTGAATTATAACATAATACAAAAAATTAGCAGGTATTTCAGATATCTATTTTTGTAAAGACAGCAAGCATTAAAGCTCATCTGTCCTTGGGGGTGGAGAATTATGATCATGTGTCTCTTGGGCGAATAATCCATCCAGATGGAGATGACAGACTGAACAGGAGTTATCTGTTTGCAAGGAGCAGTGCAGCTTGTGTATTACATTACCCACAGAAACAAGTGGCATCAGCAAGCTGTGGCCATTACATTTCAATCCCTAAATGCTAACAAGAGTGCACAACTAGGGCAAGCCTGGGCTCAGGCAGAAAATCCCCTGATGGTTGCCAGGATGATATCTGCAGCACAGATGAAGCACAGTGATGGAGCTTGTGGTCAGCTAGAATGTGCAGCAAAAAGAAAGAGCATTCAAGTTAACTGGCCTTTAAAGTAAATGATGTGTTTAACTGCTTAGTCTTAAAAGGGGTCTGAAAAAGAATAACATTAAAAGGGTAACCAATGTTGTATCCATTAGGGATACTAACTAGTGGACTAAGAGACAACAGAGACGGAGAGACAGACAGACAGGCAGAAGCAAGTCTATGGAATATCCTACTGAATCTGACTGATGGTTGCACACAATTACACCAGCTCAGTACATAGAAAAGGTTATGCTGTACAGACACGTGTAAATATATTGATTATTTTTGTCAGCTTAATGGTGCGTATGTATGCATTAGTGCACTCATTCATTTTATTTATCATGTGGGTTTGTGTTCTTCCTTTCATATCATATAATTAACATAAAAATATAAAAAATGAATAAACATTGCTGTTTTTGCAAAGTCTTCATCACATACAGCAGATCTGCAGCAATATGAAATATTACAATTGATCAGTCTGAATATAATTCACTATTATGGAAACATTCCTGCTATCTTATGCAGGCAAATGTAACATTACCTTTAGAAACGTCAGTCTATTCTGTTGCTGCAGGTACAGTTGAATATTAGATATTGATTTCTGAGTGTCATTAATATCCTCATTTATTTTTTTTTCAAGTTTTCTTCCATCTGTCTCAAAATTCCCACTTCTTTCTCCTTGAGTTGCTGGACCAGTCTGTCTTCCTTCTCCAGGAGAAACTTGTGGAGTTTGGGAAATTCTGATGTTATGTGACTCTCTTCAAATGCAACGTAGATCAATGGATGAGTGAGAGTCAGGTAGGGGCTCTATTTCAAGTGAACTGGAATTTTTTCCAGAGAAGTGGCAGTCTCTTAGCAATATATCTATCTCTCCAACATAAAAAAGCACAAAAGTTCACAAACTGTCAGCACTCCTGGAACCACAGACTTCAGCAACTCAAGTAAATCCTTGTAGTAAATGGCCACAAAGCACTTTGGGAGCAGTAAAAACACTTTTTATTAAACTAAAATAACAAATAGATAAGCACTTTCATCAAGGACCTACTCATCTTCATCAGATAAGAGCAAATCCAGGAAACACTCAAGTATATCCTGCAAGAACATTAATTAAGTAATAAACCAATCCTATCACACTGACTAAAAAGGACCTCCTTGAACTCATAAATATTCATGAAATACAATCATAAAAATATTCTTAAAAAGGCACTTGTTAAAACCAGCATTTAAATGACATTAACAAGAGCAAAGATGCTGAAAATAAATACAAATACACACATACTGTATAAAATCTATAAAATGGTGTTTATATAAAAATGAAAGTATATATAAAAAATGTATATAAATATTTTTTATTTTTTATATATTTTACCTTTCCATTGCTTTTAGTTTTAACAGGCAAGCAATGGAGAGTGAATAATTTAATCCTGGCCATTGCCCTGCATTTAGGTGGACCTGACAGATTAATTATTTCTTTTCCAAAAGCAGCTCCCATGGGCCATCTCTTTTATCCAAGTCAACAGTGTCCACAATGAAAAATTTGAAAGAGTGGTCTGATTTTTCTGTGCAGTGTTTACTCAAGGCATTTGTGGCTTTACCATGTCTGATATCCCTTAAATGCTCATAAATTCTGTTTTTAAATTTCCTCTCAGTCTTTCTGATATAGAAACATTCACATGAGTTACACACTGCACAATAAACAAATCTTTCAGTATGAAAGTACACCTTCTTATTCACCTGTATTTTAAAACCATTCACCAAGAATCCATGGCCTTCCATCGCAAAACTACACTGAGCACAGGAACCACATTTTTTCATAGACCCTGCATGTACAATGTTTCTGTTAGACTCTAAAATGCATTTCAGGTTCATCCCTCTCTTAAAAACAATATTTGGTTTAGTTCCAACACATTCTCTGATATCCCTATCATTAAGCAATATAGCCCAATTTTTGAATAAAATATCTAACACATCCTTACTGTTACTGTGAAAAGTAGTAATAAAAGCATATTTAAAATTTGAATTCTGTTCAGCATTTATGAGTTCACGGAGGTCCTTTTTAGTCAGTGTGATGGGATTGGATTATTACTTAATTAATGCTCTTGCAGGATGTGTTTCCTACATTTGCTCTTATCTGATGAAGTTGAGAAGGTTCTTGATGAAAGCGCTTATCTATTTGTTATTTTGGTTTAATAAAAAGTGTTTTTATCACTACCAAAGTGCTTTGTGGCCATTTACTACAAGGATTTACTTGAGTTGCTGAAGTGTGTGGTTCCAGGAGTGCTGACTTTGTTTTTCTACAGTTTGTGAACTTTTGTGCTTTTTTAGTTGGTTTTATGGCTTCAGGCACAGATCTGGATACCACACCATCACCTTTATACTCCCAAGTCCAGGGAAAATCCATCAGTGATCTTAATTTACTGCTACAAGACTTTAGTCAACATTTGGAAAGGCTTGAGAGATTAAACACAGCCCCGAACAACCAGGAAGTGCTTGGCTCACAGGGGGAAGGTAACTGTTTACTTCAGTTCAATGAGCAGACCAATTCCAATAACACAGACGAGAGGAGGACCAATTCGGAGCCTGTTTTGCTCAGGGGAAACAAAATAGGACCAGAAGTGCTTTTAACACTAATTCTGATTTAAATGAACATGGAACTGCAGGCAGATGACCACAAACTACAAACGAAGGATCTAACATGCATTCTGAAGCTCCACATTGCAATACCTGGCTTTCTGCTATTAGCCTGTTTTCCCAAAGAAATGTAAGTGCTACTTCTTATAATGACAATCTGGAGAAGTTTGATAAGTTGCTTTTAAAAATAAAGAAATTGCAACTTGATAACTTATACTTTAAAGAACGCCTTAAACTAAAGATTATTCCTAAGGGCCTCTGCCTGTGGAAGTTTCCTACAGGCTTGATTAGTAACTCTGCATTCCATAAAGAATTGTTGCATTTATTTGACCAGCACGGGTTTGAATACATAGAACTGGTAATAAGGCATAATGACAAAACTATACAAAGTTTAACACAGGAAGCTATAGAACTTGATGTACTACTGACTTCTAATACTGCACACTCTGCTAATAACTTTGAATATGTGCATATTTTTTAAAAGCATTGAACAACAGATAAACACCATTAAAAACAGGAAATTAAATAAAATTGAGTGTGACAAATCTGAATATGAAATAAATGTTGCATACCCTGAACCCCCGAAATCCCAAGGTTGGGTTGACCATGCACAACCTAGTGAGGATATGGACCCCACTGAGAATTTTTTAGGGGAGGAAGAATTTCCACCATTGAGATGGTCGGAACAACTGAGGGAGTGGAATTACATAGAGAACAACCCAAAGGCCCTCCATTATGCCAACAGGGGCCGGGAGGGTATGCATTCAACCAGAGGGGCAACAGAAGGGATGCTTATACAAGGTACTAGCTGTGTCTGCTGAAGTTGATACAACTCCCTCTGGTTTGTCCATTTATTTAAATCATGATGGTGACTTTAAAGTTTTCAATTATTCTAGTGTACCTATTGACAGTACAGACTGTGATATTTTTGCTAGAGGATTGACTTTTGTTCCTGATAAAAGTACCAGTATTAAAACAGCATTATTGGATTTGAAGTTGTGTACTAGAAAAATTAATCTGAATGTTTTATTTAAAGATTGTAGGTCAATCATGGATCCCATTAAATTATCCAGTACCTTTAACCCCCTCATTCATCCCTCACTACAGCTTTTTGAAAAAAAATGTGAATTAGATATGAGAAATGTTAAAATGGAAAAAAAGCAAAAATGGAATTTGAAACAGGATGAAATGAATAAGTTAAGACAATTGTCTGATAATAAGGACCTCCTGATAATGAAACCGGACAAGGGAGGTGGGATTGTCATGATGAACATGGTGGACTACAACTATAAAATGGGGTGTTGGCTAGCAGGTAAAGCTTACATGCAATCTTTGTTTAGTGAACTACATGATGCATATAAGAAAGTGAGAAGTGTTTTACAGGATTTATTCATTGAAGGTAGTCTCTCTCTGGATGAATTTAATTGTTTAAGTATAGCACAGCCTAGGATCCCTGTCATTTTTGGGTTACCCAAGATACATAAAGATTTAGTCCAGTCACCTATGTGGCCCATAGTTGATGCAAGGGGCTCCATTACCCACCCTGTAGCCAAATTCTTGGGTATCGGATTGAAGGACTTTGTGCAACATGAACCTTTACTATGTAAAGACTCATGGGACTTTTTGAAAAGGATTAATGTGTTAGAATTTGATGAAACAGTCAGTTTCATCATAATCGATGTCAGAGATTTATATACGGTAATACCGCATACCATAGGCATGAAATGGTTTTGTGAATTTTTGGTGGGTAAGGGTATTCCCCAGTCACTGGTTAACACCTATGAGACTTTATTAGAACTAGTACTCACAAATAATTTCATTCTATTCACCAATGAACTGTTTTTACAAATTGAAGATGTGGCAATGGGGTCAGTGTGCGGTGGTTTGTATGCCAACATAATTATGTTGGAATGGGAAAGGAGATTTTTAATAAATACCCCATGGTTTAAGTCCAGCACATTGTATACATAGTTCTTGGACAATGTTTTTATTTGTTGGAATGATCCAAGAGATGAGATCCCCCCTATTTTTAGAATATATCAATGGCACAGCCAGTTTTTTTAAAGTTCACATATGAGGTTAACAGTGAACAAATAGCATATTTGGATATCTTACTGAAGAAAGAGTGCCAGCTGAAGACATTTGTAGCACAAATTCATAGGAAAGCAACCTATTCAAACAGCTTTCTGCATTTTGATAGTGCACACCCATTTAAACAAAAAAGAGGGGAAGTAAAGGGCAAATATGTAAGGGCAGCCTGGATGGTTAGTTTGTTTGATAACTTCTTAGATGAGTGTGACCATCTGAAAGCTATGTTTTGCAAGATGGGTTACCTGTTATGGCTCCTTAATGAAGTCATGATTGAGGTGGTCAACAAAAGAGAAAGAGGTTTTTTTAAACCCTTGCCAGGTCACCATGAGGTGATACCTGCCCCCTATTGATGTCTGTTTGGTTAATGGAGTAGGAACTGACTTGACCCATTCCAATGTTGAACAAAATTCAAATTTTAAATGTGCTTTTATTACTACTTTTCACAGTAACAGTAAGGAAGTTTTAGATATTTTATTAAAAAATTGGGCTATATTGCTTAATGATAGGGATATCAGAGAATGTGTTGGAACTAAACCAAATATTATTTTTAAGAGAGGGATGAACCTGAAATGTATTTTAGTGTCTAACAGAAACATTGTACATGCAGGGTCTATGAAAAAATGAGTTCCTATGCTCAGTGTAATTTTGTGATGGAAGGCCATGGATTCTTGGCGAATGGTTTTAAAATACAGGTGAATAAGACGGTGTACTGTCATACTGAAAGAGTTGTTTATTATGCAGTGTGTAATTCATGTGAATGTTTCTATATCAGAAAGACTGAGAGGTAATTTATAAACAGAATTTATGAGCATTTAGGGGATATCAGATTTGATAAATCCACAAATGCCTTGAGTAAACACTGCACATAAAAATCAGACCACTCTTTCAAAATGTTCATTGTGGACACTGTTGACTTGGATAAAAGTGGTGGCCCATGGGAGCTGCTTTTGGAAAAGAAATAATTAATCTGTCAGGTCCGCCTAAATGCGGGGCAATTGCCAGGATTAAACGATTCACTCTCCATTGCTTGCCTGTTAAAACTAAAAGCAATGGAAAGGTAAAATATAAAAAAATTAAAAATATTTATATACATTTTTTATATATACTTTCATTTTTATATAAACACCATTTTATAGATTTTATACATTATGTGTGTATTTGTATTTATTTTCAGCATCTTTGCACTTGTTAATGTCATTTAAATTCTGGTTTTAAAGAG
Source organism: Protopterus annectens (assembly GCF_019279795.1). NCBI lineage: Eukaryota > Metazoa > Chordata > Ceratodontiformes > Protopteridae > Protopterus > Protopterus annectens. The sequence continues at coordinate 1,498,216,919 of NC_056744.1, read as the reverse complement.
TGTCTTTCTAAGAATATTTTTATGATTGCATTTCATGAATATTTATGAGTTGAGGGAGGTCCTTTTTAGTCAGTGTGATGGGATTGGTTTATTACTTAATTAATGCTCTTGCAGGATGTACTTGAGTGTTTCCTGGATTTGCTCTTATCTGATGAAGTTGAGAAGGTTCTTGATGAAAGCGCTTATCTATTTGTTATTTTGGTTTAAATAAAAGCATTTTTACCGCTCCCAAAGTGCTTTGCAGCCATTTACTATAAGGATTTACTTGAGTTGCTAAAGTATGTAGTTCCAGGAGTGCTGACTTTGTTTTTCTATCTCTCCAACATGACCTGTTCATGTCAGTGGGTAGATTAAGATCCCTGGAGTGAGTGACCCTCATGCAGTTTGATTTATGAATGTGCAGCAATTACATCATAGCTGGGTCAGACACTGCCCTGTAAGCCAGACACAGGTCACCTCTTAGCATTCTGTAGGAGATAGAATACAGTGACAGGGCTTTCAGTCTTTCCATGTAAGACTTGTTTTGTGTAACCTATAATTTCTTGGTGAGAAACCTCTGTGGTCTCTCCAAATGTTGCAGAGACTGGTGAGGTACATGCAAAAGGGAGCATTGTACGCAACTGTTGGTCTGATGAGGGCCAAGTATAATGGAATTATAACATCCTTAGATCTAGATGCGATGCCATTACTTATAAGATATGCCACATAGAAGGATTTCCTTACTACTGTGGATACATGGTGGTCAAAGTTTAGGTTGCTATCAACCTTAGTACCATTGGGTCTACACTTAGAGGAGTGTTGTCTATAATGTAATTAACAGGGATATCAGCTTTTCCAAAGGGAATAATAATGCATTGTTTTACATTTATCTTTAATTTATGGTTCTGCACCAACCATTTGTCTGTGTTAACTCCATCTGCAGTATATTAATATCATTGGGGGACTCAATAGTTGCTCCTGATTTGCAATTGTCAGTGAACTTGGTCAGCCACAGGCTATCCAAGTTTACCTGGTCTTCTGAGAAATAAATTCTGAACATTAGGGGGCCCAGCACAGAACTTTGTGGTAGGGGACTGGTCTTTTGCTAGAGGTGAAGTCACCCACTTTTACAGTACGTGTCCTGTTGGTGAGACAGTTGGCTACCCATCTGGTAATATAGAGGTTAATTCCTAGTTGGGAAAATTTCTTTATACCTGAGTGGGGGATTGTGTCAAATGCCTTGACTAAGTCAAGATAGGCAGTATGCACTGTCTTTCCCTCATCCAGGGCCTTAGTGACTTTCTTGAAAAAGTCAACCATGTTTAACAGGCATGAGCTACCTTTAACAAATCTAAACTGGGTTGGGTGCAGAGTCTGGTTATTACCCATGTCCTTGTTAATAAGGTTCATACTGATTCTTTCCATGGCCTTACAGATGAGGCTAGTCAAGCTTATGTGCCTATAATTCCCAGGGTCAGTTGATGATCCCCCTTTGTGCAGCTGGATTACTGTTGCTGTCCTCCATTCTGTCAGAACATAGCCAATTTGCAGGCTGTGGTTAAACAGGCATGCAAGTGGGTCTTCTAGGCCATGTTTTAAGTTGTTTAAAAAGCAACCTGGGATGTTATCTGGTCCCACTGATGTCATGTTTTTGTCCTTGGAAAGTGCAGAGATGATCTGCTCTCTTGAGATAATAGGCTGAGGAATGGTGGCAGGTATACTTTGGGGGAATGAATGGAGGGGGCAGGGGGGGAAGTTGGCTCCAAATCTGTCAGCTAGTAGGTTGGATATTACCTCCAGCTGAATGAGTGGTGTCATCTACAACCAGGTCAGTGCATAGCTGAGTATTCATTTTTAGATTTAAGATGTAGTTAAAGAATACCTTGTGATTATTTATCCTTAGCTAGGGAGGTTATTTTTGCTTCACAATTAGTTTTGGAGGACTTGACAAGATCTCTAATTTATTTGTTTAAGCTAGAGAGGGAGTTTTGTTTTAATGCTGATTCAGTGGCCTCTTGTTCTTGGACATTAGTTTATTTCTCTTGTTGTATAGCCTGTTCATACTAAGAGTCGACCAGGGTGGCTTGTTTTTCTGGCAAGACCTGGTTTTAATCCAGTCAGATGCTGCTGATTCTATACAACTGCTTAAATGGTTATACAGAGCATTGGTGTACGCCAATGCATAGGAGTCTATGTTATCTGCATTTGAGGGGGCTTTGAAACTTCTTATACCATCACTTAGTAGGAAGTAATTTGTCTTTGAAAAATTCGTAAGTATTTCTGAGCTTGAAGGGGTACCTGGTCTTATAATTACATTGAACAAGACTAATCTATGGTCTGATCTCAGCAGAGAAGACATCACATGGGGGGGGGTGCAATGCTCTGCCATGTTAATGAGTACTATATCCAGGATTTGAGACTCTTGTGGGTATGCTGACTAGCTGTTCCAGAGCATTTGCAATGACAAAGTCCAAGAACCTCTGCGCCAGCATGTTTGTGATAGTATAAGTTTCCCAGTCAGTGGTAGGCTAATTAAAATCACCCATGAGTAAGGTGTTGGGCTGTATGGTAAGTGACTCCTGTAAGCCAGGAATACGGTATGCTTTTCTTGTTTCATGGTGTGGGACCTATAGCTAGCTATGATGTGGTAGGGGACTTTGTCTATAGTTAATTGGACATGGAGTAGCTCAAGAGAATCATACTGTTTGACCAGTGTTGAGGTGTACTTATCCTTAATGTTGATGGATACACCTCCTCCTTTGGTTTTTTCATGCTCAGTTTGTGTGCTGATTGTATGAAAGGCGTTATAGACCTGCATGGCAGGGGTGCTTTGCATGCCTTTGAACCATGTCTCTGTGACTGCACAGATGTCAGCATCTTCCAAAGTGAGGAGTGCTTCCAGGGAGTGCAGTTTCTTGTTTAGATTCCTAGCATTACATAGCAGTACCTTGAGTATATCTAGACAGGATTTTGTTATGTTGAGAGGTTGGTCATTTTGACACTGCCTAAAAAAGGTAAAATAAAGGTGGCTAATGCCTTTATTAGTATCTGAAAGCTAACTGTAACCTGCTCCTTATCCAGCCTGGAGAGGGAAATATCCGTGTGCCTTACAATGGAGTCATCTATGACCAATGCATTTGGTTTTATGGTGTAATCCTTTATGGGGTTATTAGAGACACTGGTATGTGCATGTGTGTGTGTGTGTGTGTGTGTGTGTGTGTGTGTGTTTGTGTTATTATGTGTTGTGGCTGTTTTTGGCATTGTTATATGTGTAAGTGGTTTCCATTTGGGAGGCCTCTGATCTTTTAATAGGTTTCTAGTGAATACCTCCACATTTGTGGGTTTATGAGATGTGTCCTTACTTAATGTGGGAAGTGTGTGTATGTGCTGATAACTTGTTTGGTATTCAATTTGTCCTTATGTGAGAGTCTTTCCTCCAATTTCATCATGTAACTACATCTCTCACATAAAGTGTTTGTTTCAAGAGTAAGTGGTTGTTAGTATACATGAGAGAACTGCTACATTGCCACAGGATGCCCATGTTTATCAGGCTGACCAGAGAAATGATAGGAGACTGCCCATCCATAATAGCAGATTCTTACTGTATGTTTTATTGTGGGAGAGAATGGGTTAATCTGGTTGGACTGTTCTGGTAGTGCTGAGTCTACTACAGGGACTGAGACCTACACTAAGGTTGATCAATAAGTTGCTCATAGAGATGCAGAGAAGCTTGCAAGGGTTTCAGTGATTGCTGTTTAGGGAAAAACTGAGCTTCTATACAGGGCACTAAGCTAACTACCAATTTGGAAAGCACACACTAATACTTTCACCAGCAATCCCCAACTCATGCAGATTAGCCCAGCACACTTCTGCCACAAGGGTGAAGAAATAATGTAGAATAACTGCTTTAGAGCCCAAGTGTAACAGGACCACACAAACTACCTACAACAGCTCTACAACTAAAAGGTACAGTGTAATACAGTGCAATTAACTACTTAAAGCAGCAGTAGACAGTAACTTTGTTTTGCTATAAAGTACAAAAATAACTGCAAATAGCTTAAGAAACTGTTAAAGTACTTTCAAAGTATATAAGAGAAGTTCAAAAAATACATATTTTTTTGTCTTTTCAGCAGTGGACTGCTCCAGGTGAAAGCAGACCCTCAACAATCAATAGCAAATTTGCCAAACAAAGAACAGCTCTAAGTATCTATGCCGATGCCAGCACAAACACAAGGCTTAAATAATATCAAAAAGAAACAAGTTTTAAGCTAACTACCAATCAGAAAACACACAATAAGCCTTCCACCAGCATTCCCCAACTCAGACAAGTCAGATTAGCACACTCCTGCCACAAAGGTACAAAAAATACCTTTTAATGTTGAATAGCTGGTTGGGAGCCCAAGTGTAACAATATCACTCAAACTACCTGCAACAGCCCTACAACTAACAGATACAATGTAATACAATGCAAAGCAGCAACAGACAGTACATTTTTTGAAATTGCTAAAGGGCAGTCACAGTATATAAGAGAAGTGCAAACAAATAGAGACCTTTTCTGTGTTTCCCAGCTCAGCTAGACCAGGTAAACAACTACTATCACTAGATGAATAATTCCAAAACTAGCAATGTAAAAATACAGTAAAGGAGTTTCCAGAGTGAAATGCTACCACAAACAAACGTAAAACATACATACACGCACACACCCTGCTTCTTAAATTATAGCAGTGTACTCCCAGTGACACACACACACACACACACACACACACACACACACACACACACACACACACACACACACACACACACACACACACACACACACACATATGAATGCACATTCATAGACCATTCGACATTTCTTCTGCATTGTCTATGATGCCCCTTAACAGCATGTGCCTGGGACAACTATCTACCTTCCCCTCTTTGTCCTAGATTTGGTCTGGGTAGTGGCTAGTACAGAACAGATAAAGAAAGCAGGAAGCAGAAACATCATCTGCTGCTCCAGGTATGGTGTGCACAATGCACATTTTTTTTATTTGCTTCTCAAGTCCTACCAGATCATCTTCTTCTTCTTCTCTTTTATTTTGCTGCTCATCTTAAAGTTGAGAGGGAGCACCACATCAGGGATATCATCAGACACACGAACCAGTAGGAAAGATCAGGAGACAGGTAGCAGTATCACATGAAACAGCGTCACCAATGGGAGGGGAAGTCTAGTATCACAAGAAACAGCATCACCAATGGGAGGGGAGGTCATGTTAGCAAGTTGTAAGAATTTGTACAGTAGCTATAATATGGAATAAAAGAAATTAAACAAATCATTTAGTCTACAGTAGAAAATGTGAGGATTTGTAGACTTCAATTTATGGATAAAGCATAAAGGTAACAAGTGTAAGGCAAATATCCTATTGCATTCATGGAATAATAGATTAAAACACAATGGCAGACGGTCTCGACCCAGACCACCAGGTGGAGTACGTAAGTGCACAAAGTGGGGAGGGAATCGACAAGTGAAAGGATGTAGCACCTAATTGTTAAACTGCAATCAGAGAAGTAAGGAATGGATGGTATTGCAGGGGGTGCTTAGAAAATGTTTATAATTGACATGTTAAAATATTGGAGAATTTTCAACATACATTTATGTGAGGCTGTATGATGGAATATGTAAATGGAAGGTATAAAAGTAAGGAAGAGAGGCCATATACACTAGATGGTGACCTTATCCAAACTGGAAATGTACTCAGCGATGAGCAGGAGGCCAATTACTAGCACATATGTTCACTTGGAAATAAGGCAGGTGAGTTATTGTAGAGACAATGGAAATTGCTTTGTTCTTCTTTCTTTTCTTGTCGATACATACTGTTCACATGTGCTGAACTATGGGCTTACTGAAACTGGATGATTATTCATATGGAACAAGGAACAGACATAAAGGAAGGATGAAGGTGAATGACAGAAAAAGCAAAGAATGGCAAATGATAGAAACTCAGCTGAAAAATACTGTTTGTCAGTATTGAGATATAGTGTGGGTAACATCTGGCAAGGGTGCCACAGGGAAGTAATAATGTGGATTTAATGGACAGCTGAGCAAAACAAAAATAGACTATATAATGCAATTAGAATTTATACGTGAAGGAAAGTTGACCAGACTATTATGAGAATATGGGGATAACAAACACTGAAGGAATTCATTGTTTATATAATTAAAGAAGGGAAGGGTTTTACTATTAATATTAAAAGTGTAGTTAGTGAATGTGTTTTCTATATTTAGGCAGAAGGAATATTTTTAGCTGATAATGGCATAGCAAGCTGAAATATTAGTTTATTTGTGGACTGTGCTGTCTCAAATATTTGTTGATATAAATATTATAGTAGTGTAATAACAATGATGGATTCAACACCCAGGAAGCACGACAGACTTCAAGATTCCATGTACGAACTCCTTTATTTATTAAAATACAGACAGACAAGCGCTTTCACGCACGAAGTGCGCTTCCTCAGATCTTCACATTTAATCACATTTCTCAGGAAATATATATACCCAGTGGACTTAAATTAAATTCAGTTGATTATTCACTTAATATAATTATTCAATCAACATACACAACATAATTGACAGAGTTAATTAGATGCATAGAGAGCCAGTATGAAACAAATTCAGTGTAACACTTCTATAAAGCCGTTTAAAAACTAAAACTTCATCAAGAGATGTACTGAGGCATATTTCAAAACCATTGAAATACATTTCTCACAGATACTAAAAACCATCTACCATGTGTTAAAATTCACTTATTATATGTGTAAAAATGTCAATATACGATCTCCTGTACATTGTTTAACTTTTACCTAAATATGATTGTCCATACAGTGTTTTAAATCCATACAAGTAAAAATATGAAATATATATATATGTGTTATTTCTAAATGATTTAAAATTTTAAAACTCTTAAAAATATATATGTATCAAACTCATATTATATAATACTATATATAGAAGGGTGCCTTACATCATTCTTAGTAACCGTATAATTCTGTAGGCACTATATGTAACCATTGTTATATATATTAATAAAATGTTGTGTATTTATAAGTATATGTATATATCTAATAAAATCCAAAGATGTTATTGTATATTCACCATAATATCTATAAATATTGATCTTTAAAATATGCTTGTAAACAGTACTATATAACTATACTAGATGAATAAATAGTTAATAAATATATAAATATTCAACATATAACTATATAAATAATAAATCAATCTAGTCAACAATAAATGAAAAAATATATATATATAAAATGTGGTTATAAAATATCAACAAACGATCAAATAAATATGCTCTCCATATATATACACAATATTTGAACTACAAATATACATTAAATAGCAAATCTTCATGATACATCTAGTCTTGTAGTGTGAGTGTGGATAATCACTACTTATACATCCTTCCATCTAATATTGGTTTAATACAAATACTTTGATTCAGACCTGGATGTATGTGAGCCCCTAGTCTTAGAATCCATGCTAATTCAATATTTGCTAAAGTATTCACATTGTCACCCCATCTTTTATTCAGACCTACCAGCTGCAATACTCTAAATCTAAAACTGTGTTCTCTGAACTCATTTATATGTCTGGCCAGAGCATTTTTATCATTATTTTTCTTTATCTCATAAATGTGGTTATACATCCTCTGTTTAAACTTTCTCTTTGTTAAGCCAACATAGAATGCATCGCATACTGTGCATGTCGCTAGATATATTAAATTTGTAGAGTTACAGCTTGCATAAAATTTAGGTTTGAATGTAATGTTCATTTTGGGGTGTTTATATATTTGTATATCACTGATATACCGACACATGCTGCATCTTGTGCATGGAAAAGTGCCTACAGTCTTAAATTGTATCTGTTTAGGTATCGTACCCTTACTCTCTTTAAAACATAATAGCTGTTTCAAATTAGGTGAATTCTTGTATACAAATCTGGGTTGCTCTCCTACTATATTCCTGATAATTTCATCTACAGTCAGGATCTTCCAGTTTTGCATAATTATATTCCTCAAATCAAAACTATCATTTGTGAACTGCATTGTATAGGCAATTCTATTATTTCTATATGATACTCCAGTCTTATTCACTTTCTGATTCTTAGAAGGTATCCTATACCTTTCTGCTGACTCAGCTGTAGGATCATGTGTTGAAAGAGTATCATTCCTTATATCTTGTACTAGTTTTTCATTGTATCCTCTTTCCATAAATAACTTCTCCATATTATCTGCCTCTTTAATTAATGTTTGTTTGTTACCACATAGTCTCTTTATCCTAATGTATTGGCTTTTAATTATGCCTGGAAACACATGTCTAGGATGCATGCTGTTATAATGTAGGAGGTTATTCATCCAGCATGACTTCCTGTACAGGGTAGTTTCTATCTGGTTTCCATTAATGATGATACTAATGTCTAAAAAACTAATTTGGGTATATGACCATTCCATGGTGAATTTTAAAAACTTAGTAGTAGATTCTAAATATATTAAAAATTCATTAAATTCATTCAAAGTACCTTCCCATAAAATCAGAATGTCATCTACAAATCTTCTATACATTCTGACTTTATTTTTGTATATAACATTATTGAAAAGGTTATTTTTCTCCCAATTAAAAACTACTAAGTTAGCATAAGTATTCGCAACGGGGGTGCCCATGGCAACTCCCCATTGCTGTAAGTAATACTTGTCTTTGAACATAAATACATTGTTTTCAAGAACCGTCTGTAAAAGATGAGACAATAAAATCTGTTCATCTGTATCAAAATCAGTATCCAAGTTCAGTACTTCCCTCATGGCTTGTAAACCATATTCGTTTGGTATGTTGGTAAAGAGATTTTTAACATCTAAAGTTACCAAGATGCAACCATCCAATGCATTTATATGTTCTAAATTAAACTTCTTGATGTCATCCAATAAATGATAAGTATCTTTGAGAATGGTGGAGATGGAATCAACTATGGGTCTTAATACAGTTTCTAAATATATAGATATGCTTGAGGTAACCCATCCCCTGCCTGAAACAATCGGGCGCATTGGAAGTGGGAATATTCCTTTGTGTACCTTGGGCAATCCTTTCATGCAAGGAATCAATGGTAGGTCAATGACCAAAAAATCATATAATTCTCTGTCTACTTGTCTACACATTAAGAGATCATAAATATCATCATGTACATTCTGTATAATTTTAGATACATCAACAGCAGATATAACAGTATAAGTTTTTGTATCATTCAGAAGTGTGTACATGCTTTCCATATAATCTGGTGTGTCCATAAGTATTATACCACCCCCTTTATCAGCTGGTTTTATAATTAACATATCATCATTTCTTAATTTCATTAGAGAGTTAATTTCTGAAGTAGTCATGTTATAGAACCTATTTTTCTTTTTGTTACCTTCTATATAATATTTGTAAAAATCATTCTCACATGTTCTGATGAAACATTCAACATTATTGGGTGTTGGTGGAATGAAGCTACTTTTGTTTTTTAATTTAACAGTTTTCCCAGCTTCAAATATTCCAGTATTACTATGAAAATAGACTTTCAATGCTACTAACCTGCCAAATAAACGTAGGTCAGTTAGTGTATTATTCAGCTTACTGGGCTGTGAGGGTATGAAACCCAATCCTTTATTCAATATTGTCAAATCAGTTTCATCTATTACCTTACTAGAGAAGTCATATACCAAACAATTTAATTCCTTACATTTTTTCTTTGTCCATATCTCTCTTCCGAGAACTTTCTCTTCCTTGGACCTTTGCTCAGCGAAAGACCTCTCGTATAGTGTGTTTGTTTTATGGGGTAAGGTAAAACACGTGTATCTTCCATGTTCACTGTTTTCGGACGAACAACCTGTTCAGTATCTTTAAGGGCTCCTCCAAGGGCCTGTTGATTAGGAGGTGGTGTAGATAGATCAACGCCTGTTTTAATTGTATTCCAAGCATTTAAATGCAACTTTTCATTCGGTACAGAATCAGGAACTGCTTCCATTGGTATAGCATCAGGAACTGCTTCAGTTCCTTTCCGCTCCCTATTCCGACCAGTTCGGTCCTCCGCATGTGTTTTAGGCGTCATGACGTCATCCGCTCCTCCTTCCATATTTGTAGTTGCATATGGTTGTGTATTTTGTTGTACTCTCGGCCATACAAAGATATTCCCAGAGGAAAAGTCATTGTGGTCCCTGCACAACTTTCGTTGTTTTATCAACTTAAGTTTTTCACTGTAAATGTTTAACTGTGAGTGGAGACTGTCAAGTTTCCTCATGCAGAAACTGTTAGATGTAAACCGTTCATAAATGTCTTTCCGTAGCAACTCTACTTTTTTCTGTATCTCTATTTCCAATGGTAGAAAATATTCTAGTAATAAGTTGATGTAGCTGAAACCAATATTGATATTTAAATCTTGCCACTTTCATTCCAAACTGGAAATGTACTCAGCGATGAGCAGGAGGCCAATTACTAGCACATATGTTCACTTGGAAATAAGGCAGGTGAGTTATTGTAGAGACAATGCAAACTGCTTTGTTCTTCTTTCTTTTCTTATCGATACATACTGTTCACATGTGCTGAACTATGGGCTTACTGAAACTGGATGATTATTCATATGGAACAAGGAACAGACATAAAGGAAGGATGAAGGTGAATGACAGAAAAAGCAAAGAATGGCAAATGATAGAAACTCAGCTGAAAAATACTGTTTGTCAGTATTGAGATATAGTGTGGGTAACATCTGGCAAGGGTGCCACAGGGAAGTAATAATGTGGATTTAATGGACAGCTGAGCAAAACAAAAATAGACTACATAATGCAATTAGAATTTATATGTGAAGGAAAGTTGACCAGACTGTTATGAGAATATGGGGATAACAAACACTGAAGGAATTCATTGTTTATATAATTAAAGAAGGGAAGGGTTTTACTATTAATATTAAAAGTGTAGTTAGTGAATGTGTTTTCTATATTTAGGCAGAAGGAATATTTTTAGCTGATAATGGCATAGCAAGCTGAAATATTAGTTTATTTGTGGACTGTGCTGTCTCAAATATTTGTTGATATAAATATTGAGGTGGATGAATGCTCAAGGCTACATTTCATTTAAAGCAGGAGGAACATTCTAAAATGTGAAAATGTGAAAAAAGTAAAAATTTGTCTGTATCTTTTTTCAGGTTGAGATTAGCAATGTGTCTTTAAATTACATGTGTTATGTGTAATAAATATTTTGTTATTCTGTGTTAATGCAGGATGTTTGAAAAACAAATGGCCACTTTGGTTCTTTAAGTTACTTTGTAAGATAGCCTAAACTGTTGCCTGAAAAATACTGAACATAAAAAAGGAGACAGAATTATTTGTTTTGTTCTGTATATGATTCTGGTAATGACAGGCAAATAAATGCTGTCAAGATTGTTCTCATGCAATAGAGATTGCACTAGAAAGTGAGGGTGGCTCATGAGAGGAAATAGGAATAAATGAAGACAGAGCTGGAGGATGGGATATTCTCATGCAGAAGTGATTCAATAACAAGTAGGTCATAGGCTAGGATGAATCTCCAAGATAGCCATCAGTACCTGGCATTTTTTTTCACAGTGGGGTCATAAATGGAGGTGTGCCTTCCAACCAAAGGTCCTTTAATCTTAGCCATTATGGAGTGACTAGATGATGTAGAATGGAAAGGTAGATTGATTAGGGTTGTCGCACAGAGTGTGAGAAGGATAGGTTATATAATAAAGAAAAAAATGTGTTAATAGATTAGGGAAAAAGGAGAAAATTTGTTTCTTATTCACCAGATGGAATGAAAAATGTAGAAATAGGGAAAATTAAGAGAATGGTTAGGTAGGAGTGTATCGGGATGGACAGAAGAGGGGAGTAGGGGTTGTAGTGAAGGAAGAATGTAGATGGGAGATGAAAAAATTAAGGTAGGGGATGGAGTGTAAGTGAATAGTAGGCAGGTGGGAGACAGAATGGCAAAGTATACAGGTAGACATGCTCTGTGGACCCAATGAAGACAAAAGGCAGGTGACAGAGGAATGTGTGGTCCTAGTGGATGCTTTTAGAGAGGTAGAAGATCGAGTGATATTAGCAGGGGATTTCAGTGTGTTTAAGGAAAGACTGTTTAGTATAAGATCATTTCATAAAGGGTGTCAGATGTTCCTTCAGTTGGAATGGAGAGACTAAGTTTAGCAGGTGTGTAATAGATCAGGGAGGTTTCCTTTTTCAAAGGATGAGTAGAATCAGATTAGCAGGTTGGACAAGATGATAGTAAATAGGGTGATGGCAATAGAAGTAATGAAATTACGACAACAGAGAGGGAGTAATCTGATCATAGAATGGTAATATCTGACCTGGCTGCAGAATCAAAAGTAGAAACAAGATGGAGAAATAATTTTGGGCATCGGTAGATTGTCAGGCAAATAGAATGGCTGCAATGAATGGTTATACAGATGATGACAGAAAATGGGTGAGCTGATAAAAGTGTGGGTATAAAGGAATTGGATAGTATAAAGGCAATGTGGAGAAGTAGGGTAATTTGGCAAAGATGGTGGGAGAATATAAAGGCTACATAACTGAGTCTGCATATTGTGTATATGCAAAATGTCCATTGCCCTTTTAAGGTTAATGCATCATTAGCCCTTTTAAGAAAGAACCCAGTCCATAATGCATTGTGATTTCTAAGCTAATGTCAGTTGAGCTGGAAATACTAAAGTGTTGAGATAATTTTTGCTGTGATACCATGTTGTTATCCATAAAAGTTACCTGTTGTCAGAAACTAATGGCGAATCCTAATATTTTTGACATGACCAAAAATGTTTTATTCTAATTTTCTGGAGAAACATCCGACAGACGGAACATGAGTGAGACATGAAAATGAAAGGAAGTTAAGAGAGTTGAAGAATAACTAAAGTACTTCTGCAAAGGATTAAACAAATGACAACTGGAGTATTTAGAAAGTCTTATGATGCAGTTTAAAGAAAACAAAAGACTTGAAAATGAAATGGAGCTCGATGGGGGTGGGGAGAAGTAAAAGGGAAAGGGGAGTGGCCTGTTAAGATGGTATGTTGGAGGTTAAAGGGCAGATGAGGAAGGTAGGTGTGGGCAATAAAGAGAGTCAGATGGTAAGTAGTAGACAGGACAAGAATAAGATACGTGAAGACTTCAGGGTTTTTTTTATTAGATGCTGTATTCATTGAGAGAAGGGGTAAAGACAGGTTTACAGAGTGGAAATGAACAACTTTACAGCAAAACAACAGGGAGATATTAGAGGGTATATGATAAGCTATTTGAAGAGTTCTGAAGTAGATGTCATGATGGTTCCATGTAGATTTTTGTATGAAAGTGGGAGTGAAAGTAAAGCAGCAAATAACAAGGAATTTCAATTAGATTTTAAATTGAGGGGCAGTGCTAGTTTCTAGCAAGAAGCAACTGTCAATGTTTTGTATAATGAAACAAAAAAGAAGAATGATCCTGGCAATTATAGGTCATTTCTCTTTTATAATGTAGGTACTAAACATTTTGCTAGAATATTGGATAAGTGCTTGAAACAGTGTGTATCAGTCATAATAAGGGAGTCTGAGAGGATGACCTTACAGAAAGGAATGAGGCAGAGTTGTCCAGTGTCCCTGAGTTTATTTCTACCAGGAATTCACAACCTGATGCACACAGTAAAGATAAGAATGGGAGATGGGGGTTGGGTCATACCTCTCAACGGTACAGATTTTCACAGAAGGTCCAGATATTTGCCTCATATTTTTGGTCTATTTCTCATAAAATTTTGGTTTTCTGACAAATCATTTGCAAATCATTGAGGGTTGAAGTCAGAAAATAATGACAGACATTTTAGTTTCAGACTAAATACCCTTTAGAATAGTCACACTAATGCAAAACCTATCCTATCAACTTTCTAAGTTTGTAAGAGAAATATTTAAAAAGTGTCCCTATTTTTGGGCCTTTGTCTCCCCCCCCTGCCCCATTGTTTATGGCATTGCCCAGATTTTTTTGCTCTAAGAGGTTGAAAGTTATCGTTGGGGTTGGAGGAAAAACTAGTATGACTTGTTGATAACTGCAAGATTCTGTTAGAGAAAGTAGTGAAACAGTTACCTGGGAGTTTGGATACTTAGTGATACATGTAAAGGTTAAATCATGGTTGAAATTTTATCCAAGAAAACCAGTAATAGTTAAAGAAAGGGGAACGGATTTAAAGAAAGTAAGGCTGTTCTGGTCAGAAGGAAGGAGGGAGCAAATATCTGGGTATAAAGCTATATAGCTCAGGAGATGATATTTGGAAGAAGAATTTGAAAGAGATGAAAGAAAAAGTGGCACGATTATTAGGTGCACTGTTGGACGGCTTCACTGAAAATAAAGGTCAAAGTGCTTAGGGCATTGATTCTGTCACATTTGGTGTACTTGGGAAGACGTGCTGGTATACGCTTGAAAGATTAGACATGCAGGATATACAGAAATTCTGTAGTAGATCTGTATGGAAATGAAAACATGGGAAAGAATCTCTAGCAGAAGAATGCAGGCAGTAAGAAAGGATGGTGGTGGGGACACTATATATTCCTATGTATATTATCGCTGTTGATTTATTTCAGAGATTAAATGGTTTTGAGAGCAGCAGTCTTTGATGGTTTAAGTGGGAAGCCGGAGAGATGATATGGTACTGGAAAGTGCTTAAGATAATGGAAAAGACTACAAATGAGGAACCATTTAGGTATGTAGGTGGAAGAGAGACTGTGATAGGTATGTAGGATCTACAACTTGGATGCTTGGGCACTGAGAGCAGAAATGGGGGCAGGGAAGTGAAAATTATGGACATGGTATCACTTAGGTGTGGAGATACTAGGGAGCATTATAATTAAGGGGGGATTTATGAATTGTGGGAGTATAAAGAGCTTGAGGAATAAAGAAGTATGATACTGGTAGACCTTTTTTCTTTGGAAGTCTGGTGAAAAGGTTTAATGGGGATTATTGGATAGGGAGTCAAACAAAAGGTTTTTCAGAGGGAGAGAAGCTGGCGATGCTGAAAAGGGAATGGAGAGAATACAGAATGGAAGGATGGGGTGATTTACAAGTCATTAAAAAGTTAAGATAGGGTAATTTACAAGTCATTAGAAAGGATAAAAGCAGCAGAAGGAATGGGGTAGTTAAGGACGTAGTGGATACAGGAATCTGAAAATGTGGGAAGATTACTTTTGGAAGAAAATGCAGACACTAGCTAGGGAGGTTGCTGCCTCTGGCACAGTAAGGGTGTGCATTGGAGGTTCATACACAGGTGGTATAAGACATTGGTGAGGATGAGGATGGAGGGCTGGTGGTAAGATAATAATTGTTGAAGATATGGGCAAAAGGGAGTGGATAACCTACATATTTGTAGGAATGTAGGGCGATCCAGATAGAATTGAGCAAAGCCCTGAAGATGTATAGGGTAGCTTATGGGAAGGAGGGGGAAAGATTTTACACTTTTTACTCATGTGGAGTAGAGATGGAGGGTAGAGGATGGAGGAAAAGAATAAAGAGTGGATGCTTTGATAACAGCAGTAGGTGTAAAGAAATGGTTGCAGGAGTAGAAAGAAGAAGTAGAACAACGGGGACCCGGGGTGAAGACAAGTTGGATAGCAAAGTTCTGGTTAGGCTTTGGAAAGATAGGAACTCTAAGGAAAATAAAGCAGAGATGGATTGAGGAAGAAGCATAAATGTTACTGTTCAAAATGAAATTGTGTTGTTAGATTAAAAATGAAAAATATTAATAAAGAGTGGTGATAAGTGAAGAGATACTTTAAAATTGGAGACTTGATGAATGATGGATAAATTCAGTGAGAGGTATGAGGAACGTGACAGCAGGTTGGTAAATAGGGAATATAATATAACATGAATAAGGGATATGACTGTCTTCTTCCTCTTCTTCTTCTGGCTTTTCCCGGTTAGGGGTCACCACAGCAGATCACCTGTCCGCTCATGATTGGCCGTTGAGTTTTACGGTATCGAGTTGCCAGCCCGGTGCCCAACCTCCCAAAGAAGGCACACACATGCACACACTCATGCTTAGGGCTAATTTAGAGTGTCCAATCCACCTACAGCATGTTTTTGGGATATCATAAGGGATATGACTGTAAAAATATCCAAATGTCTTAGAGAAGAGTGAGACTATAGATAATCTAAAATAAAAATCATAAAACAAAGATAGATAGGTAGATTGATCAATGGAGCGAATGCTGTGTTATTGCTCTGGATTTGTAGGAAAGGCACTGTTTGAACTGAAAGCTGACATCACAACTGGACAAGATGGTTTACTTTGTATTCTTATCAGGAAACTGCACATAACTTTAGCCCCAACATTACAATTTTTTTCTTCTATTTGCTTTACCTGTGGAGGATCAGAGTTAGGTCACAGTTAGGTCACCTGTTTTTAAGGGAGGGGATGCAAGGGACACAGGTAATTACAGACTGACAAGACTACCAGATATCATTAATATAGTATTTAAGAAAGTATTATTAAGACTGACACATCCCTGCTTAATTAAACAGACATTTAACAACAAGATCGTATTGCTTGTATGTCTTGCATGACAAAATGATTAAGTTTTATGGCAACACCTAGGTGCCTTGGATCTAGGTCTATTGGTCAATGCATTTTAGCTAAAAAAGGCTTTTGACTGCACACCACAGTGGGAAATTTTAATTCGGTTTAGTAAGCTGAATGTAAATCCATGTGCTATCGCATGGATTTAAAACTAGTTGGCTTACACATTTAGTGTTACTGTTAAAAATTAGACTTATTCAAAAGTGTTAACACCTGCCATTCTTCTATAAAAGTTTTAGAAAATGCGGAAAATGAATGACTTTGTATTAGAGCTATACCTTATAGCACTACTTCTTAATTGTGGTTTTCTATGATCTTTTCCTACTGCCTGTGTTGTGCTGGCCTCTGCTATACTACTTTTAGATATACACATATATGATTGCTGTGAGGGTGTGTGCCAGTAAGCATGGTAATATATTTCATTCTTTATCTGGAATCACCTGCCCCTTTACCTGTTTACTGTGGCAGCTGCAAGCAGTAAGTACCCTGATACATATAGACAGCAGTAAAATTAATCATTCTATAGAGCAAGTGTGTTTCTCCTTCATAAACACAAGTGCAAAGGGCTCCATGTACATATAGCTTCCTCCACGTATTAAACGTCATGGAAACCAACTTAAAGTGATTAGACTATGCAGCTCGACTGTGGGAATTTATGCAAGGCACACTTTACAGTAATCTGATCATTTCTACTTAACTGATTTGCATATGGATGCATTGCTGCTATTCGCCAGTTGCCCTTGTGCTTCTCTAAATCTGGGACTTTAAATACCCCCCTCCAATATTTTGTGCAGTTACATCAAGGCCTGCTACTGTCTCTTTATCCCTATTTATATTTTCATCATTACATCTTAAAATAAGTTTGGAACTTCCTTCTGCATCTTCTGTTAAGTTGGTAGCATGCAGAAGTTGCAGCATATTTGATGTTCCTTCACTGGGAGAAGTAGTACAGTGGAACAGTTTGATTATGCAAACTGCTCACAAGCCTTAAATATATTCTACATTGAATATTGTCTCACACAAAGTGATTTAATCGATGTACTTAAAAGTCTACATTGTTGTGTTGTAGATTCACGTCGAAACTTGGTCCATGATGGATCACTCCCAAATCACCCCTAATAATACACTGCTAGTATATTTGCTATGTTTCAAGATTTAAATCTAAGGCTTTCCATGTGAGAACTGCCAAACTGGAGAACTGTCTGCCTAAAAATACCAGACAGATCAACATTACAAAAACAAATTCAAAAACAGAACACGTGAGGATTCAATACTGTCTGCCTAAAAATACCCAAGAGGGAGAAATCAACACTACAAAAAAAAAAATGTAAAGAGTCATTATTTTTTTCCAATAGATCATAGTACAGACACTTTATTAGCTCTTATTAGAGCAATAAACATGTTGGAGTTTTGAACTTTGTAGTTAAAGCAGCAATAAAGTATATCTAAACATAATGCTGACTTGCAGTACATTATTTCTAGAAACAGAATCATTTTCTGTATGTCACAGATGTAATAAGAAGCATGACTGACTAATGCAATGTAGAATATCTGTCTGAATCATAGGATCATGGGAAGTTACTAGGCTATAGGCCCTGAGGCCCTTATAAGCCTAGCCAAGAGTTTAACCCATGTTTAGACAAGTCAGCACCCAAAGCCCCTGTCCAGCAGGGACACGGGTGGAATCCCAGAGGTGTATTTTCTGTTTCCCATCCAGTTATCCAGGTTGTGCTTGAAAAGGGACAATGAATACTCTGCTTGACATGGAGAAGAAGTCTCTTTGACAGATGGAGGAGTCTCTGGGACACAAATCTGTCCCTCCAACAAGTCCTATTGATGTCACAGACCAGGTGGAGGTCGCTTGTGCGGGTTACTCGAGTGGAGCTTGACTTGCAGATATGCAGTGGTCCCATCAAGGCATGGTCTGAGATTGCTTTGTATGCCAGACAGAGGTCACCTCTGAGGAGTCTGTATGAAACTGAGTATAGGGACAGGGCTTTTAGTCTATATGTGTAGGGTAGATGTTTAAGGCCCTGGATTCTTCTGGTGAGGAACCTCTGTGATCTCTCCAGCTTCTGTATGTGTTTTACGAGGTGCATGTCAAAGGGTGCATTGTACTCAGTAATTGGCCTTATTAGGGAAGAATACAGGGATGTTATGATCTCCTTGTCCCTGGATGTGATACCCTTACTTATGAGGTGTTTCATATATAAAGCTTTCCGTACAATGGAAGCAACATGGTGGTCAAAAGTCAGGTTGCTATCAACCTGGGTGCCCAAATATCTCATGACTGATTGCGTGGTTAGGACATTGTTATTAATGTGATATTATGTGAGGACATCACTCTCCCCAAAGGGGATGATGATACATTTTTGGCATTCAGCTTGAGGCCTTGTTTCTGGCACAAGTCATTTGTTTGGGTGAGACCCTCTTGGAGGATGTCCACATCACTTGGGGAATTGATGACCATACCCAGCTTGCCATCATCTGCAAACTCAGTCAGCCATAGCCCATTGGTTTTGGCCTGCACCTCAGAGAAGTATATCCCGAATAACAGTAACTGATCCGTAGGGTATGCCACTCGTTACTGGTCTACTGCTTGAGGTGGCTTCCCCTATTTTGATTAGGTGGGTTCTATCAATGAGCCAGTTTGCTACCATCTGATAACATACGGATTGATACCTAGTTGAGAGAGTTTGTCTACTATGCCCAAGTGGGGAATAGTGTCGTAGGCCTTGGCCAGGTCAAGGTAGGCAGTTTGCACCATCTTCCCTTCGTCTGTGGCTTTGGTCACTGTCGCAAAGAAGTCAACCAGATTTAACAGTCATGACATCTCCTTGACAAAGCCAAATTGTGTGAGGTCGAGTGTTTGGAGGTTGCTAATGTCCCTGTTAATGGGGTCCATGATAATCCATTCCATGGCTTTGTAGATAAGACTAGTTAGGCTGATGGGTCTATAATTTCCCAGATCGGTGAATGTTCCACCTTTATTCAAAGGGATGACAGTGGCTGTCCTCCACTCGGCTGGGACAAAGCCAGTACTCAGGCTTTGGCTGAATAGGGTGCCTAATGGTGCTGCAAGTTCATGCCTGAGTTCATGTAGTATGCAGCCTGGGATGTTATCGGGTCCCATGCAGGCTGTATTTTTTGCCTTTGAGAAGGCAGTGATGACCTGTTCCCCAGAGATAAGGGGAGGGGGGCAGGTATTGGGGGTGTCCTGATTTACTAATGGGGGAGCAGAGGAGTGAAGTTTTCACTGAATCTGTCAGCCAGTAGTTTGGCTATATCTACAGCATTTGTGTATGTTGTGTCCTTCACCACCAGTTCTGAACAGATCCGGATGCTTCCTTTGAGATTGTGGGCATATGTGAAGAAGACCTTTGATTGTCTCTAGTAGATGTGACCAATTTGGACTCGAAGATGGCTTTAGAGGATTTCACTAGTACTCTTATTTGCTTGTTCAGGCTACGGAGAGATTGCTTCCAATTGGGCAGATGCTCCTTCTTGGTCGTGGACAGCAATTGTTTTCCTTTTGTTATATAGTTTATTTATTGCAGATGTCCACCAGACAGGATTACTCTTCCTTGCGGAGGATGATTTTGTCCTGTCAGGTATTCCTGATTCCGTGCATCTATATAAGTGCTTGTATAGTACTTTGGTGTAGATTTGGACATTGGTGACAGTTCCAACAGAGGGGCAGGGGACTGTGAAGCTGTTTATACCATCCCTCAGGAGGTTGTAATCAGATTTGAAGTTTTTTTGTTTGACCCTAGCTAAAGGGGGGTCAGGGGAGATCCTGACTTCAAAAGTGACCACTTTATGGTTGGATCTTACAGGGAGGATGATACTGTAGAGGTGCTGTAGTGGTTACTCATGCTGGTTAATGCCAAGTCCAAGATATTATCACCTCTTGTGGGGGTATCAACTAGCTGTTCCAGGGCATTTGCATTGATAAAATCAAGGAATCTCTGGGCATTTCCATTCTTGCATGAGTAGTTTTTCCAGTCTATGGTTGGGTAGTTAAAGGTGCCCAGGATCAGGGTAAATGGTTGAATCTTGATAGATTCAAAGAGGTCCAGATAGGTGGAGTGGGCATCCTGAGTCAAATTTGGGGGCCTGTAGCTAGCTATGATTTGAATAAGGGTCTTTTCAATGGTTAACTGCACCTGGAGTGTCTCTTGTGTGTAATACTGTTTGACCAGCCTGGAGGTGTGTGTGTCTTTAATATACATTGAAACTCCACATCCTTTGGCTTTGCTGCCCACATTTTGGGGTCTGAATGTATGATAGAATGAGTAACCAGGTAAGGCTGGGGTGCTCTCCGTAGCTTTGAAACAAGTTTCTGTGACTGCACAAATATCAGCATCTTCCAGTGTTAAAAATGCTTGCAATGAGTGCAGTTTCATGTTTAGACTCCTAGCATTTAGCAGCATGACCTTTAATTTGCCTTTTTTTTTTTTTATTTTTATGTTGGTTTTATCGACCTCAGGACTTTTCCTAAAAAAGTTACTATGGGAGAGGCAAGGGCCTTTGCCAGAAGCCTGAAGCCCAAGTGAGACAGATGCAGACCATCTCTAGCAAAGCATCGTGGTCTGTCGATCATATCTTCCCAAGCTGTCAGGTACTGGATCCCCCTGGAATGACACCAGAAACTAAGCCAGTTATTAAAGTCAATCATTTTCCGTTTATATTGAGGCATCATTCCGGGTGATGGTAGAATGCTGCTTAAGGCTAGGGACATACCTGCCTGGGACAGATATTCAGCGAGCTCAATCATGTCCCTGTTCGGTATGCATTCATATTGTCGTAACTGACAATATCGATCACACATTTGGGCGAACAAAATGCACAAATCCCAAACTTCGACATTTGCAGACATTCAAAAATCAGCAAATCGAATAGCAGATTTGCTGATTTTTTAACTGAAATGTCAAAGACACATAGTAAAGCAGGAGGGCAATCCCCCCTGCACCCTCCATGTGGGGGTCTGTGCCCCCCACCCCCTACTTTAATATACTAACTCTGAGATTGCATTACAGTGGGGAAAGGGATCGTTTTCCAATCCCCGCTATAGTGCAATCTGCACCCACAATGTCGAATCTGCAATGAGCGAATGCCAATCTACATTTGCCCATTACACATTCAGACTATTATTTTCTCATGGTTTTGCAACCTTGAAAACCTCCTTTTGAAGAAGGTGGAATCGCACGAGTGCATAACGCACTTTTAAAGGTAAACCCTCTCTTCATATAGTCCAGGGAGGTATGAAGTCATTCACCTCAACATGGACTATGACAGAGTCATAACAGTACCTGTTCTTGAGATACTTGAGTGTGTGTGTGTGTGTGTGTGTGTGTGTGTGTGTGTGTGTGTGTGTGTGTGTGTGATATGGCGGATTCTGGCACCTGACAGACAACTAACCGTGACTTTTTCCCTATCCAGCCTGGTGAGAGGCACATGAAGGTGGACAATTCGCAGCCCTTTCTATATAGAGCTTCTCAGAGTAAATGTTTACAGCTATTTAAATATATACAAACAGAAAGTGAGGTGTTTTGCTGTCAGGAAGTGAAGTGCAATAATTCATTAAGCCAAGTCTGTGTCAGACTATTATATGGACCCCAGATGTTGATATCCATTTTTGAAATTCTATTAAGATACAAACATATCAAAATCTCATTACCTCAACAACCACCACAAAGTAAATTTAAGTGAATAAAAATCAGAATAAGTCTTAGAAGAACAGCCTGGCAATGACAGTATTGCAGGCAGAAGTAAGATGAAAGAAACAATCTGCCTGGCATGCAAGTCCAACAGAAATCCTGACAGAGAGAGAGAGAGAGAGAGAGAGAGAGAGAGAGAGAGAGAGCAGTAGTAGAAAGGAAGGTAACAGTACTGCTAAAATGGGTCATGCTCCTTATCTGAAGGTAGTCATGGCACTAAGGAGTGGGGAACAGGTAGAAAAGCATTATAGAAGTAAACACGCACATATGCAGATAGATTCTTTGCTGCAGAAGAACAGAACAACATGTACATAGGACATTACTCCAAAAACTTTGCATTGTAGCTACTTGTTAAAAAGGTATGCTGCAGTAGACTTTGATTTACTGAAGGACGACTCACAAGCAGACTTTGCTTGTGGATTACATGTAGAGTGGATAAGAGGTTATCAGAAAGCATGCATTTCATACACTAGAACTGTTAATGTCCATGTATTAGAAACCTGTCAGTGTACTTTGTGCCAGTGATGTGGTAACAGCCTGCAAAAAGAAGCATTATAATCAACTGTGGCAATACTCATGTGGGCTTCATGGCTTAGAGTTCAGCTTTATTAACACATTATTACATACAGATGAATGTGTTCCTTTAAATAAAAACGAATTAAAGTGGTTTATAGAAAAAGTGATTTAATTAAATACTACAGTCCTTCTGTACATGGTAAAGAGACATACATGCCATGAAGAACATGACAAGATATATGTCACAGAACACACACACTGAGTGCATGCAACTTTTGGACAATGCCTACTACAATACCAAGCTCATATTAAAGTGTGTACATGTTTGGTAGTTATTCAGGTACAGAAATTGGGCAGTATGTACATTTTTGGCTACACAGTAAAACTGCTTCATATAATAATAGTCAAAACAGTGTTATATGTTGTGCTGTGTGGTGAAATTCCTTAACAATAAAGTACAGTCCCTTTATTCATGTAAACTGTGCTTCTGTGCATTTAAATCCAAAGACGGGCTGTGAAACTGGTTCTAAAAGTACTCACTAGTTATTCTCACAAACGAGGGTGCTGTACTCTTAGATGCTCAAGCTTTGAAAGTATTTTTACACATGTTCACCAGTTACTCACAGAAGCTGAGAAACTGGCTCTACATGTGCTCCTCAGTTACTCACACTAACCCTGGAATTCATTAAGCCATTTTTTCTGTGCAGGAACAGTGTAGCCATTCCTGCATGGAATATGTCTGCCAAATGATCCAGCAAACAGCTTATCTGATGTGCACAAGAGTGCCTAAACTGTTCCTGCACAGATACGGCTGCAGAATGCTAATTACCTCATTTACTGGTGAAAACCATGCAAATGAGGGGAACTGGCGATTCACCAAGCAGTCAGATATCCATGAAGGAACAGTGTTATTTGCAGAAATGTATTCTGTTACTAACTGAATACATTTCTGCAAATAACAAAATGGAGGCATGACAGCTCTCATAAAAGCATGTACTACAGAGGTTAGGCATGCCAATGGCTAAATATATGGCCATTGGCATAGAAAACCATTTCTTTTTTACAAAACTCAAACTTTTTTTGGACCAATCTCGGCCGTTTAAACATAGGGCAGCATAGCACAAATGGGATTGGGCAGAAAATAAAACAAAAAGGTGAAAACTCAATTTTAAGGGAAATCTGCATTTTGCCATTATAGTCTATGACATGCAGAATGAAAACAATACCAGGGAACAGTGGTTGTCAAGGGGAAAGGCTCTGTGTAAATGCAGTAACTATGGACTAAGGCAGTGAGGTATGCAAATGAGGGGAAATTTACTGAATCACAGGAATCTTCTAAGTCCCAAACTGCACCTAACTGTGTAGGTGCTCTAGCATGATGGTTTAATTAGGAGAAGCGACAGACATGAAAAGGAGGTGTGTAAGGCATGTTGTAAGCACATTGGAGCCCTAAGGTGCAGAGATAAGCTTAGCTAAGCACAGGTAAGCAAGGATGTGTGTCTGAAGTTGTAGTGTTATTCCATGAACTGAGGAGCATGTTCTCACCCAGGGGAGGGCCATTTTTTACTGTTTACATTAGCTAAATGGGTTTGTGTGGTGTGCACCTGGTCTAAAACAAAAAAAAAAATGGAAAGAGCAGGACTTTTTACATTTGGGCACCGGGTTTGCGCGGTGCACCTTGGGGCTTAAAATGGAAGGAAATGGAATGGGAAAAAGAAGAAAAAAAGGAAAATAGCAGAATTAAAGCAATCAAGTACAAATAACATAGCTGGCAGTTGGAATGCATCATAGTCAGCCAATCATACAGGCAGCATCTGCAGCAGAACAGTATAAAGTATGGAGACACCTTACAGTCTGCTTTTTCCCACAAACTCTGCCCCCCTTGGTGTACATATGGAGGGGAATTTTAGTTGGAAAAATGTTAGGGGCTGTCATCGCTTTGATCCATCAGGATGTGGTCGAGGCTGATGGCGTAGAGGAGGATAATGCTGACAACCATCACAAATCAAGGAGGAGGAGAAAAGTGTTCAGACCCAGGGTAACTTACCAGGGGCTACATGATCTGGAGATAGTAGAGCACTACAGGGTGGACAGAAATGTACTTCAACAAATCACCAAGCTGTACCGGCCTCAACTCAGACCTAGAACCAACAGAGGGGAACCCATCCCAGTGGATACCAAGGTATGTGCAGCCAAAGACCTACTAGGGACATCATGGGGTCTCACAGGCATCGGCATCCAGGGTACTCCACCAGTTCTTGGATGCCATGCTACCACATGGCGGTGAGCATATTTACTTCCCCAACACCTGTGAGGAGAGACTAGCAATATGCGTCTGTTCCACTGTGTAGCAGAATACCTGGAGGTACTGGGTGCCATAGACTGCACACACATCCACATCAATACACCACCTGGTGAACAAGGTAGGGTCTACACAAACCACAAGGAATTCCCCTCCATCAACTGCCAGGTCATGTGCAGTGCCCAGGGCATTATCATGAATGTGTGTGCTGGCAGCCCTGGAAGCTATCTTGACTCCCACATCTGACATTTGTCACAGCTGTACCAGGGATAGCAGCACACAACTGACAGCTATGTGGGACACCAAGAAATGTCTGGTCAAAACTGGCCTCCACACACTATGCAGTAGTACCCAAGGTGGCAAATCCCACTGCAGTACATGTGTGGGGACAACTAACTGGGGGGTCATGGGTCACAGGCATGGATCCCATGGTAGGGGTCCCATAACCACCCCTCATACACACACAATAAGTCAGCTGTAGAAAACCACAGACAAATGTCTGGTAAAGGCACACAAATGTTGGCAATGATGACTTACCCCCCCCTACAGACTCACACAGTGATAGCACAACAGGACCCGCAGTTGCAGTAAGGCTACGAAGGGTAAGAAGTCTGAAACTCAAATGTATGCCAGTACAATCTGACCTGGGCTCTTTACTTATATGTCTCTAGTCTCCAAGACAGGACACAATAGTATGGTAAATGGAACCAAAATGTAAAGCAAATATCAGTGCAGTCTGTGCAAAGGTGTACAGTTGACAGGTGTGCCCCCTAATATACTCACACAAATGCAGTAACATGTATGTTTGCAGGGAAATAGCAGCATAGCACACATTGGTATGGCTGTACCAATACACATGAAAACACGTTGCCTGTCCACAATATGCAGGGGTCAATGAGCTATGTGTATGTGTGGATAATACAGTCTGGATTTGGCCAGCATTTTCTCCTGGCAGTCGTCTTGTAGTGCCCTAGGTACAGTGCTGCCTTTGACAGGGCCATGTGCAGATAACTGCCATGCCAACTGTTATGCATGTCAGTGACTTCCACTGCTCTGCCACTGACATACCTGGAAGTCACAGTGCTATGTGGAATATACTACACATATTAGTGACATCTTGAATGATGTGTAGCAGATGTGCCTAGGCTTATCTGAACATAAGTGTTTTTTGGTACTGCTGCCAGTTGTCATGCTCAATAATCCTTTTTTCTTATGTTTGCTTTTACATATAATGGACATGCCTGCACAGTTGACTGCACTCTGTATCCACACCTATACCTGCCAACGTCCGACAGCAAGATGCATGGACAAGGGCATAAATAAAAGTGGAACAAAGGCACAACGATAGGCATGTGTTGTAAATATTACCATTACATACTGAGAAAGTTGGTAGGGTAAGGGGTTTGCAGTAGTTGGAATTGTCTGAAGGTTATGTAGTCTGAAACAGTAATCATCATCATCATCAGCCCCCTTTTTCCCATTTTTTTACATGGGGTAGGGGTATCGTGTTAACTGCTGCCAACTTTCTCAATTCAGTGTCACACTCTTGCCTTCTTCAACACTCATAACTGACTGTCGCAGATCTTCTTTCACACAATCCATTCACCTCTTTGCTGGACATCCTTGTTTCCTCTTACCTTCTTCCTGTCTGTCCCAAATCTTCCTCACCAGATTGTCTTTTGCTTTTCTACACATGTGCCCAAACCACCGTAATCTGTTCTCTTTGATCTTTTCTGCAATTGGAGCTACTTTGGCTTCTGCTCTTCTGTCCTCATTTCTTCATCCTATCACCTTTTTCAGACACTTCATTTCCATCACCTCTAGCTTCTTCAACTGTTCTGCCTTTAGCCTTTACTGCTCAGGTTTCTGTACCATACAGTAGTACTGGCCACACCACTGTCTTGTACACTTTACTTTTCTTCTTCTTTGGCATTCTTCTGTCATAGACTACACTTGATACTCTATGCCAGTTGGCTGCAGCCCCTCTGATTCTAGCTTTGACCTCTTCATTCAGACTACCCTTCTCCTCAACTACCCCTCCCAGATACCTGAGGATGTTTACCTGTTCCACCATCTTCCTTTCTATCTCTATTCTCAGCTTCTTCTGATTTCCCCCATTTTGCTGTCATTACCACCATCTTATCTGTGCTTAGTTTCATCCCATATGCCTTCAGATTTGCATTCCATTCTCCTATCCTTTGCTGAAGTTCTAGCTCAGAGTCTGCCTGTACTGCCACATTGTCTGCATACATCAGCTTTGTTGATCCATCCCCTCCAACCTGTTTGCTAATGTAGTCCATCACCAGTATGAACAGCAGTTGGCTCAGAGCTGAACCCTGATGTACACCCACTCCCACTGGGATCCCCTCTGTGAGGCCGAACACTGTTTGTACTTGAGTCATTGGGTCCTTGTACATAGCCTGCACTAATTCTACCAATGTTTCTGGGACTTCAAACTACCGCAGTACTGCAGAGATCAGCTTTCTTTGGACATATGGTTTCTCCAAGTCTAGGAATGGGCTCTCCTCATCTCTAGCTTCTTCTCAAGTATCTGTCTCAATGCAAACATCGGGTCACTTGCGCTGCATCCTGATCTGAATCCAAACTGCTCATCTCCCATCTTACATTCTACTAATCTGCGTATCCATTTATTAATCACCCTCTCCAGAACTTTCATGTGATGTGATAGGAGTTTAATGTCTCTGTACTGACCACAGTTGTGGATGTCCTCTTTGTTCTTGTACAGTGGCACAATTATGCTTATTCTCCAGTCATCTGGGATACGCCTTTCTCTCCACACTGCTATTAGTACCCTCAGGAGCCACCATTTCTCTCCTATCTTACCCAACATCTTTATCATATCTGCTGTGACCTCATCTGAGCCTGCTATTTTCCCTGACTTCATCTTCCTTAGTGCTGTTCTTACTTCTTCTATAGTGGGCTCCTCTTCTTCTCTCATTGTAGGCTGTTTCTGGGGCAGTACAGCTTCTGTGGGGTTTTCTTCATTCAGAAGCTGCGGGAAATACACCTTCCATCTGCCTTTGATGTCCTCTGGACTAGTGAGCAGGTTGTTGTTGGCATCCCTTATGAAGGGTGTCTGACCATCTTTTTTATCTTTCTGTCTTTTCCTTGCAAGTTGATATAGTTTCTTTGTGCCTCTTACTGAGTCACTTTCCAGAAGGTGGTACAGTGGCTGTGATGCCCTATTCTTTGCTATTGCAACTTCTTTTTTAGCTTCTTTGTTAGCCAGCCAGTAGTCCTTCCTAGCCTGGTTGGTCTTTTCTGTCTCCCATTTCTTCCTGCACTCCTTTCTTTTGATGACTTCCTGGACTTCTGAATTCCACCACCAGCTTTCCTTATGTACCTTATTTCCATACCTGGCTCAGCCACATATCTTTTCTGTAGTCCTAACACATGCTGTTTTTAGGCGTTGCCATTCTTCTTCAACTCCACTTATTTCCTCCTCTTCTTGGGGTGCTAGAGCCCTGAGTAATTTCTTGAACTGTTGTACTTTCTCTCCTGTCAACTTCCAGGTCTTCATCCTGGTCTCTGTTGACCTTAGAGCCTTCTCTGACCACTGCTTGTAGCTGATTGTGGCAACTAGTGGTTTATGCTGTGGGCCGACTGTTTCACTGGGGATGACTTTGCAATAATGGAATCTACCCTGGTGCCTTTTCCTTACTAGGAGGAAGTCTACCTGAGTAGTGTGTTGACTACTCTTGTATGTGATCTTGTGACTGTCTCTCTTTCTGAACCATATGTTGGCTACTAACAAGCCATTTGCCAGACAGAAGTCTAGAATGGCTTCTCCTTCTTTATTCCTGTTGCCCCACCCATGTGAGCCCAGGCAGTCCTCGTAGCCTGTTCTGTCTGTCCCGATATGTGCATTCAAGTCACCCATTATCAACACCAGTTCATGTTGTCCTGCTTTTTCTAGTAGGTCCTGTGACTGTTGTCTGAATGCATTATTTTCCTCACTATCATAACCCTGCTGTGGGGCATAGGCTGAGATTATGAATGCTGCCCTCTCATTACACTGGAGTCTGACTGCCATAAGTTTGTCATTAATTCTGATGATATCCCTTACTGTCTTCTGAAGCCTGTCTCTCACCACAATTCCTACCATTTCTAGCCTGCCCTCCACCTGAGTAGTTACTCTGGATCCCAAGCCAATTGGCTTTGCTGCACTGCCCTTCCATCTTGTCTCTTGGATACATAGGATGTCCAGCCTCCTCCATATCATCATGTCATCCACTTCCAAGCTGCATCCTGTCAGTGAACCTACATTAAGTGTAGCAATTCTCAGTTCATGTTTGGCAGGTTGGTTGGTTTTAGGTCCAGCTTTCACTCAGCAGAGCTATCCCAGGTAACCCAGGCTGGGCAACTAGACACCGGCTAGCCAGTAGCTTATTGACCCAGGGCTGCTGGGCTTTATGGCGTGCACACACTGGCCAATAGGGCACATATACCCCTCCAACCATTAGCATGGGTTCCTGGTGTGGGTCAGAGTAGGTCGGGTCCTCAACCCACTTATCAACAGTAACTACCTATGCCCATTTTTGGTGACATTAGTCAACATGACTGAATCACCTAGAGCCATATTTTACACTGTCGAGTGGCTAGTCTTGAGGATACTGCACACCACAGTAGATGCCCAAAGAGGTTGGTCTGTACAACTCTTCCCCCTATTGGGCACCTTGTAGAGTCTGTGCTGCTGCCCACAGCTCCATTCATTGGTGAGTTTGAGATGGAAACACTCAGCATATTTTCTGGACATGGGAGAAACCCCACGGAGACACAGGAAGAGCATGCAAACTCCAAACAGGCATTGGTCGGAGGTCAAAATCGAACCTTGTACCTTGTGTATGGGAGGCAAAGACCTTAACCACTAAGCCATCTGGTCATTATTTTGTAACATCACTCTTCAATTATATGTAACTAACTTGCCATTATTGCCCTACCCATTGGTTGGGGGTAAATGGAAAAATGAAAATATTGATACCCAGCCCACCCTTCCCCTCAAAGTAGGCTACCACAATCACTCTACCAAAATTATACTACTCCTCTAACTCTCCAAACCCCCCAAAAGTTATTAAGCTATGTATCAACTATCACAAAACTCAAAACTAAAACTTCTACTACTCTCTATAAACATCTTTACCCTACTACTACTAACAACCATAACCAACTATCACGTCCAGCTTCAGTATGACCTAACCATCCCAAAACAATCTACATTCCTACACTCTACACCAGCCAATACCAACTTTCACCTAGACCCATATCTCTATCAATCCACCGTGATAGACTACCTCTCACACAAAATTCTCCCACCAAGTAGTCAATCCCACTTTACATTAAAACTTAATAAAATCATCAGCAAACTTAACAGAGGCTACTTATACATACAAGCAAAACTCTTATGTTGCAGCGACATTCATCCTAATCCAGGCCCACTCAATCTAGATACGCCAAGCCCCAATCTGAATAATACCCTAGTCCATAGGCAAAATATCTCACTCCTCATCATTAATCTCAAACTAAGAAGTGTCCTGAACTAGGTTCTTGACCTCCATGCTCTATTAGCCACATACAAACCAGAAATTGTCATACTTACAGAGACTTGGCCAAAACTAGATATCCACAATAATGAAATTACAGCACCAGGGTATAACATCATTCACACAGATGTAGCAAAAGAAGCTGCTCTTCAAGAATAGTAGATACAAAATCAGTCTCACCACAGAAATGGCAAAATATAACAAACTTTATAAAAGACTAAGCTTACATATTGTAAAATCAACTTCTTCAGAATCAATTACAAAAAACTGAGAGAGTTTTATACATTGTTACTGTGAGTCAGTCACATCAAATTGAACCAGATGAAATCAATTAATCAATCAAGTTAAACACAGCAACTGATTAACTAGCTATGCAACAGAACTTTTAAATATAAAGCAACATTCTAGTGTGCAGTTTCATTAAAATATTAATGTATATATAAAAGTTAAAGCATACACTTCATTAAACTCATGTGTTCAAGAGTTCTTTAAAAAAGCATTGTTCTAAAAAACAAAAAATATGATCTATAATATGAGCAATTTCAAAATGATAAACTATTGTTAAAAACATTAAGTATATTTTAAATATAAATACAAATACAAGATCTGGATATATAGAATGACCCTAGATTAATTTATTAGTGTTCTTATATAGTAGAGCATACATTGGAACTACATAAGACATATGGATATATGTATGGATGACAATACTCAAAACTCCAAGAAGCTATATATATCTAATGGTCATTGCTAAACCATTATACAATCTATGAGATATATATATTATGACCTTATGGAGACATAAGCATTAAGTCCTGGCAAGTGATGTGCTTTTAGTTTAAAAATCCACTCTAGCTCTTTGCTTTCTAAGTGATTCATATAATCTCCACCTCTATTCCCTGGATGTACAACCTGCAAAACCCTAAATTCGCACAGATCGTATAAGAAAAAGGGGTGGGGGTAGCCATACTAAATAAAAATCACCTCATCCTCGAACAACTCGACACTACAACCCCAGACCTCAAAAATGTTGAACTCAACCTTGCCAGATTAAAACTGAACCCAAACAAACATATGAATATTATTGTATGTTATGTTCCCCCGGGTAACAATATCATCACTGTGTAAAACTTACTAGAATGGATTTCAACCTCCCTTCCCCAAGACAATATCCTACTAGGCGATTTCAATATAGATTAGCTCAACTGCTCCAATCAAAACCCACTCCCCACATCAACCTATACGGATTAGCCCAAGCTATCACATCCCTTACTAGAACAGATAAAAGAACTAAACACCAATCCATACTGGATTGGATACTTGTATCTCACCCAGCCCTCATCTCCCTAGCCGGATGTCTTATTGGCATGCTCAGTGATCACCAACCAACATACCTACTGAGAAGTAAAACTCCACTAATTACCCAGATAACTGTATGAGAAATTAGAAATAAAAAACACTTTAACCACAATAACCTTAACAGGGACCTAAAATGTTGTAATTGGACCCCCCTGAAAGAGTTAACACTATATGAAGCAGTCTTATACTTCAACAGAACTTTCTTTAACCTACTTAACCACCATGCTGCCCTCAGAACCACCAGAATTAAAACAAAGTACACCCACTGGCTAACTAAAGACCCCAGTGTTTTCCTCAAAAACTGAAACAAAGCTTGGACAAAATTTCACAAAACTAAAAATCAAATAGACAAACAAATCTATCTTGAATTACAGAACAAGGCCAAAAAGCTTATTAAAACAGTCAAAATCACTTACTATCAAAATATTCAAAACAAACATGCTAATAGCCCCCCAAAATTCTGGGCAGCAATCAACTCTGTTTTACAACCAGATAAAACTTCCACCCCCTCACCCAATACAGGAAACAACCCCAACATCACCCCCACCCAATTTAACAAATACTTTACAGAAGCCATCCAAACCCTAGCTAATAGCCAAACTAACTCTACTCACCCCACACCAACAAACATAACTATAGCATCTGAAACAAAAGATAGCAGCACCCACTTTAACTTTCATCCAGTTTAAGCAAAGACCATACAAAAACTTCTTCAAAAATTCAAACCCACCACCCAGGCCGCTGATAACCTTCCCACTGAATATCTACAACTAGCCGCAGAAGCTATTGCCTTCCCTGATTTTATCTTTGTTAACAGATCCATCTCAGAATGCGCAAGGCCCCATTTATGGAAAATATCCCACATTATATCGCTGCATAAAGGAGGCAACTCCTTTGAATTCAGTAACTATTGGCCTATAGCTATACTATCCCCCCTATCAAAAATCCTTGAGAGGATAATTCATACACAACTAATGAAATATCTACTATCTATGCAGCGACATGGCTTTAGACCCTTCCACTGCACTCACATCATTCACTAACACCATAAACCTTCACAGAAATAATGGTCTATTCATTTCTGCTACATTCTTAGATTTATCTAAAGCATTCGACATGGTTAACCACCCAAAACTTCTTCACTCACTCACAAACGTAAACTTTAGTACCTCTTCTATTTTATGGTTCCAGAACTTTTTATTTGGCAGGCAGCAAGCTGTAAAATGGCAAAACCAAATATCCTTCCTGTTGCCTGTTTCCCTAGGGGTCCCCCAGGGCTCCATCTTAGACCCTTTACTCTTCACACTTTTTACCAATCCAGTCCCATCTGCCACACCAAAAGTCTCTATAGTTCAATATGCAGACACCACTATAATATGTGCAGCCCCCATACTAGATCTCTTCCTCTCTCAAACTCGAGAGTCCTTCTCACTTGCCAAAAATTGGTTCACCAACCAACAGCTTATTCTTAACCCCACCAACAAAACTGCTCCTCTTCCGTTCTCATAGATCCTTTCCCCTCACCGACAATTTTACTATCATATCCAGCAATAACACTACTATTACCCGAACCACTCACACCACACTGCTAGGTGTTGAAATAGATAACCACCTGAAATTTGATCTACACATTGCTCAAACTATAAATAAAGTTCCTAAAAAATGTAGACTGCTCTATCGTAAAAAATAGCACCTCTCAAGTCATGTCAAGATAACAATAGCCAGGAAACATCTGCTATCCAGCCTACTCTATGCCTCTCCTGTACTTATTAACCTTTACAAAACTGATCTTAGCAAACTTGAATCCTGCTATAACAAGATAGCTAGATTTGCGTCAGAATCTTCCTATAGAACACATGACTGTGAGTCTCTTAAGAAGCTAAACTGGTCAGAATTCCCACTATTACTTAAAACAACTCAACTCTCATTAGCACAAAAAAATTCTATACCACTCAGACAATATTCTAGCTCTTCAACACCTAATTCATCCACACATCACAACCAGAGCCTTAAGATCTAGCACCCTAAATCGCCTAAAAGTCACCAAATTTAACAATGAGGCAGGTAAATCTGTCTATAGTCACTCTGTCTCAAAACTCTGAAACTCCCTTCCTATCTACTTAACCAATAATTCCAACTCTCAATTTAAGAAACTCCTCAAAACTCAATTTATGAATAACAGACTATACTCCTGCCTCACCCCTGGATAATACCCCAGACTACAGCAAATCTGCCAGCCCCTCACTAAAAATGAACACCTGTCACCCCTGGGATTCCGGATACTGGCTAAGGTTCTTGCCACCGCTATAGTGCCTTTTTTAGGCAAGGTTCAAATGACAAATTCACCACCATAACAGGAACAGGCAAGCAAAAACTGAGGGTGATGCTATTCAATGCTAGAAGTATAAATCTCAAAATGCACTCACTCGAGGCACTCCTTAAAATGGAGAACATTGATATCAGTGCAGTGACTGAGACCTGGTTCAAGGCTCCAGAGAGCACCCATGCACTACCAGGCTAAATCACATATCACACTTTTCGGCCATGTAACCTGGACTGGAACACCAAAAGTTGAGGTGTGTCCATATTCATTAAGGATATACACACCTCCAGGCCAGTTGCTCAGCATAATGCAGCTGAGGTTATCCAAGTGCAGCTAACTCTGGGCAAAACTGCAATCCAAATTGTAGCTTGCTACAGGCCCCCCACCATGCCCCAGGATTCCCACTCCTCTTTTCTTGATGTACTGGAAAATATTAGGGTTCAACCAAACACTCTAATAATGGGCAATTTCAACTACCCCACCATTAACTGGGAAAACTACTCATGTACCAACTCCTTCACTCAACGCTTTCTGGAATTCATAAACTCCAATGCCCTGGAGCAACTTATCCACACCTCCACCAGGGGCAACAATATCCTAGATCTAGCCATTACCAACATGAGTGACTGGTTTTCCACACCTGAAGTCAACACCTCATTGGTCCGATCCGACCATAAGCTAATTACCCTAGATATCCACATCCTGCCCCCACCCCCCATTACAGAAATCATGGTAAAAAATTTCTCTAAAGCCAACTTCTTCCTTCTTGTGACAGAAGTGGTGAACTTCATGACACCCATGCAGATGGACAATACAGTTACGACTACTGAATCCTACACAATTGCACTTTATAAGCACTTACATGAGTGCCTGGATCTATCCCAGACAGAACCAAGACACTATCCTCCAAAACAAGGAAGCCCATCTGGTGGTCCCCTGTCATAAACAAACTGTACAACAGAAGGAAGAAACTGTTGCAAAAGAGAGTAAAATCCCATGAGTGGAGGAGCTCCCTGGTCAACCTCAGTAAGAAGCTGCGATCCCTGATAAAATCCTCCAAAGCTAGTTACAAAAACAAAATCACCACTGATTCTAAAGACAACCACAAAGCATTCTATAGCTATGTCAAGAATCTCAATGGCAACACTCAGATCTGCTCTGAGTTACAGCACAATGGCACTAAATATACAGACCCAACTGATATTGCCAACATCCTGGCAGATAGGTTCAGTGCTAACTTTACCCCTCCTCTCATCCCCTAAAGACCCCATCTCTATACCGGAAGAATGGAAAGTTCCTGTAATCATGGCTGCACTTATAAAAACCACACTCTCCAAAGCCAAGAACACAGCATCTATGGGACCAGACAACATCCCGGGCTGCATTCAACATGAACTACAGAACGAACTGGCACCCCACCTAAGTACCATGTTCAGTCATAGCCTCACCTCAGGCTTTGTGCCTGCTGAATGGTGCACAGTGATGGTTATCCCACTCCACAAGGGGGGAGCCACCACGGACCCCGGGAACTACCACCCCATTAGCCTGATGAGCCTGGTCTTCAAGGCCATGGAATGTATCATCATGAAACTTATAAACAAAGACATTGGCAATCTCCAAACTCTGGACCCCACCCAGTTTGGGATTGTAAAAGGCAGATCATGTCTCCCAAACCTGATAGACTTCTTTGAAGCAGTCACCAAAGCTGTAGATGAGGGTAAGGTGGTTCACACATCCTATCTAGATCTTGCCAAGGATTTTGACACCATCCCCCACTCTGGAATTATAGATAAACTCACTAAGCTAGGTATATATCCCTATGTCACAAGATGGGTTGCCAACTGGCTCACTGACAGAACCCACACTGTGAAAGTAGCAGACTCCAAATCTGACTTCAGACCAGTGACAAGTGGAATACCACAGGGTTCAGTCCTGGGTCCTCTCCTGTTTGGCGTCTACTTCTCAAGTACAGGCTAACACAGAAGGTCTTTGGCTAATGAAGTTTGCCAATGACTGCAAACTAGGACCCATAATCGAAACTCTTAATGATGTGGACATCCTACAAAAGGGCCTCACTGAGACGGATGCCTGATGTCAAAGCCATGGCCTCAAGCTCAATGCCAAAAAGTGCATTGTCATCCCTTTGGTAAAAACTGTGTACCAATGAACTATAACATAGGCGGAAGTATACTTAACACCAAAAGTGTGATAAGAGACCTTGGGACACAGGTGGACAGTAGTCTCTCCTTTGATAATCACATCACCACAGTAGTCAGGAAATCCTTCTAAGTGGCACACCTCATCACAAACGGTTTCTCATCCAGAAAAAAATAGGTCATTGTTCCCCTCTACTCATCACTCATTAGACCCATTATAGAGTATAACGCCCCTTTTGGTATGTACCTCACAAGACATCAACAACAACTGGAAAGGCCATAGAAATACCTCACAAAGAGGATTACCAGCCTCAAACAGATGCCCTACGCAGACTGTCTAAAAAAACTCCAGCTTTACTCCATCGCATATTGCCTACTCAGAGGTGATCTCTGCCTAACATACAAAGCTATGTCAAACCCAGAGCTGTTGGACATGCTCCACTTAAAGAAATCCCAATCCCTCCGAGCTACATGCTCTAGGGACCTAAACCTTGTCACCACAATAAACAGAACATGCTTGAAGGATAGATTCCTATCTCAGACACTTCCCATACTCTGGAACAAACTACCTATCTATATCAAACAAAGCTCCTCATTAGCACTCTTCAAGAAAAATCTTGATGATTGGATGAGAAATAGGAAATTCATCCCGGGGATCACTTCTGTGGCTCTGCTCGACAGTGGCACAGGAAAATAATTTTCTTGGGTGGCAAAAGCCAGGGTACCTTTTTGGCTGGGCTTGTATAGGCCCCAGGGGTGATAGCCTAGTACCTACCTATGAACCTATGAACCTATGAAATGCCATTTTCTAATCTTAGAAACAGTCCGATAATGACTATAGCAAATGTGATGTCTACTTTGAAGCTACGTTTAGTAGCTCAAATTTCTTTTTCAACTCATCTACTAGCTATAAAAATGTAATTCTATGTAAAGCTTGCTCATATGTGTAAGTGCTATGTAAAGTCCTATCTCATACTGTCATATTTTACTCTGTTTACTAGTCTGTCTAGAGTTGAAATTGTATTCTAAATCTTAATATGTTTCATAATGTATGTAACTGGAGCTTTTCTTCCAGGGCCTCTGCTGAAAATGAACCTCTATCCAGATGGACTCTCCCAGTTAACAATTGTAAAATAAATAAATAAACACACAAGTTTACGTAGAAAGGATGAAACCTCTAGCCAAACACTTGGACAACCTGCCAAAAAATAATATATAGCACTTTGTCTGCAGTTAAAAAGCATTCTGTATCTTTACAAATCTTTATCTGTTTAAAAACTTTCATTTGTGTCTGTAGTGCTTGCTGTCTGTAGGCTATTTTGTCCGCACCCTACCTCCCTGTTGGTGTGTTGCTGTGTTGCTGTTATACTTGGTGGCTTTGCAGTTGCCCACCCCTACTGTGACACTCCTGCCAGTCTAGTGTCATTAGCTCATTCTACCTAATAGAGAGAGAGAACATTTGATAAGGCCTTGTGTTCCTCCTTTTTCCCTTTCAAAAAAAAAAAAAACTTTTTTTCGCCTGAACCTCCTTGTGTTCTGACTGTGCTTCTCAAACATCTTAGAAATATACAGTATTTTTCAGAACATTTATTATAACTGTAATTGCCTTAATATTGCTACAACTCAAGTGCTCTAGGTTGCATTGCATCTGAAGTGTTTGTGTGTTTTAGCTGCTTTTCTGTATATATATAGACTTTTCTGTTTCTTTAACTAAATAAGGTCTGCAAAGTTGTTTTATTGCATTCCTGTCTGTATTTCTGATTTTTTTTTGCACTTTTAAAGTTTGTTTTTGCTTAGTTTAACTGGTCAGCTACACACTCAAGTGTGCTAGCCGAATTTAAAGCACTTACTGTGTTTCTATACCTAATTTCTGCTACTTTGTAAAAACAAAAAAAAAATCCTTGTTTCCTGCCTTTACTGAACTAGAATAGTCCAGTCTTCAGGTATTGCTGATCTCTGGGCTGTGTCATAGTTCCTGTGTTGCCCATATCCTTATTTGGATAGGAGGAAACTTAATGTTCACCAGTGAGAGTGGGGAGCTCTGAGCAGCCTATCTGTCCCTTGAGGAGTGGTTCCAGCCCAGTGACCTGTAGCTTATTGGCCATTTTGGGCCATTTCCTATCTCTTTCTAACCCCCTGCTTTAAAGCCAGCTTTAGCGTTAAAGTTTGTCCTGTTTTTTGCATTTACCTGTGAGGCTACACACTCAAGTGCGCTAGCCTGTGTTACATATTTATTGCATTTTCCTGCTGTTTGTTGAAAAAAAGAAAAACAAAAAAAATTATCCTTGCTTCCTGTCTTTCCTGACCTAGAGTAGTCCAAATACAGGCTTTGCTGTATTCTGGACTTTTGGAAAGTTCCTGTGTTGCCCATTTCCTTTCTTGGATAAAGGGAGGCTTCTTGGTTCACCAGTGGCAGTGGGGAGCTTGGAGCAGCCTATCTATCCCTGGAGGAGTGTCCCCAGCACAAGCATCTGGTAGTCTATTGGCCGTTTTGGGCCAATTTCTTGCTCTTTCAAGTCCCCCTGTATAAAACCTGCTTTGGCAAGGTTTTTGCGCTTGTTACTACTCAGCCAAGCTCCTCTTGGGCCTGCAGAGTGGTGCTAGCAGCAGGGAGGCCAAAAGAGTGACTGCTAACCTGATAAAAGTGTTTTTTTTTCCTGCTACTATCTGGGCGACTGTCCGATGTAGCTAAACTGCAAGTATTTCTGCTTCTTGAACTTTTTTAAACTTTTTAAAGCTGTTTTTGCACCTGCACTTTTAAAGTTTGTCCTGTTTGTTGCATTTATCTGTTGAGGCTACACACTCAAGTGTGCTAGCCTGTGTTACATATTCATTGCATTTTCCTGCTGTTTGTTGCAAAAAAGAAAAAAAAATAACCTTGTTTCCCATCTTTCTTGACCTAGAGTAGTCCAAATACAGGCTTTGCTGTATTCTGGACTTTTGGAAAGTTCCTGTGTTGCCATTTCCTTTCTTGGATAAAGGGAGGCTTCTTTGTTCACCAGTGGCAGTGGGGAGCTTAGAGCAGCCTATCTATCCCAGGGGGAGTGTTCCCAGCACAAGAATCTGGTAGTCTATTGGCCGTTTTGGGCCAATTTCTAGCTCTTTCAAGTCCCCCTGTATAAAACCCGCTTTGGTGAGGTTTTTGCGCTTGTTACTACTCAGCCAAGCTCCTCGTGGTCCTGCAGAGTGGTGCTAGCAGCAGAGAGGCTAAAAGAGTGACTACTAACCTGATAAAAGACTTTTTTTTTGTCCTGCTACTACCTGGGCGACTGTCCGATCTAGCTAAACTGCAAGTATTTCTGCATTCTTTTACTGTTTTAAACTGTTTAAAGTCATTTTTGCACCTGCACTTTTAAAGTTTGTCCTGTTTGTTGCATTTACCTGTTGAGGCTACACACTCAGGTGCACTAGCCTGTGTTACATATTTATTGCATTTTCCAAAAAAAAAAAAATATCCTTGTTTCCCACCTTTCCTGACCTAGAGTAGTCCAAATGCAGGTTTTGCTGTATTCTGGACTTTTGGAAAGTTCCTGTGTTGCCCATTTCCTTTCTTGGATAAAGGGAGGCTTCTTTGTTCACCAGTGGCAGTGGGGAGCTTAGAGCAGCCTATCTATCCCTGGAGGAGTGTTCCCAGCACAAGAATCTGGTAGTCTATTGGCCGTTTTGGGCCAATTTCTAGCTCTTTCAAGTCCCCCTGTATAAAACCAACTTTGGCATGGATTTTGCACTTGTTACTACTCAGCCAAGTTCCTCGTGGTCCTTAAGAGTGTTACTAGCAGCAGAGAGGCCAAAAGAGTGACTGCTAACCTGATAAAAGTGTTTTTTTTTCCTGCCACTATCAGGGCGACTGTCTGATCTTGCTAAACTGCAAGTATTTCTGGTTCTTGAACTGTTTTAAACTGTTTAAAGTTGTTTTTGCACCTGCACTTTTAAAGTTTGTCCTGTTTGTTGAATTTACCTGTTGAGGCTACAAACTCAAGTGCGCTGGCCTGTTACATATTCATTGCATTTTCCTGCTGTTTGTTGCAAAAAAAGAAAATGATCTTTGTTTCCCGTTTTTCCTGACCTAGAGTAGTCCAAATATAGGCTTTGCTGTATTCTGGACTTTGGAAAGTTCCTGTGTTGCCATTTACTTTCTTGGATAAAGGGAGGCTTCTTTGTTCACCAGTGGCAGTGGGGAGCTTAGAGCAGCCTATCTATCCCTGGAGGAGTGTTCCCAGCACAAGAATCTGGTAGTCTATTGGCCGTTTTGGGCCAATTTCTAGCTCTTTCAAGTCCCCCTGTATAAAAACCCACTTTAGCATGGCTTTGCGCGATTTTGTGCATAGTGCAGCATCGGGTAGCGCCACTTAATTGGGTTTAAACCATTCTCGGCTCCACAAAGTCTGCTCTTCACTTTTTCCCTTAGAACTGATCTAGTTCTCATAATAAACACCCTATTCCTACGCTAAAGCCTGGCACTTGCTCACTAAAGCAATTATATAAGTCAGCACTAAAAAATTAAAAGCACTACAGCCTCACAAACTCCCCTTGAGTACCTTGTTCCCCATTGGCCCTTTTTTCAATTATAAAGGAATTCTCAATACTATTCTAGCATGTCCAAAGGTCAGTTGTCAATCTCCTCTCTGGTCCAGCTGGTGAACCTGGGAATCTTGAGGCAATGTTACAACTGCCTCATGTACACAGACAACCCTCTCCTCCTCCCAACAAATTCCAACACATGTGAGAGATGCAACCATATAGCCAAACTGGAGGCTAAGCTCTCTCAACTCAGTACTTGCATAACCAGTCAGGAGGAGAAGGAAACCACACTCACTACAACTCCAGTCTCACATAGACCTACCACGACAGCGAACCAAACACATAAACACACAAAAACATACTTGGAGGCTCTAAATAAAAATCTGCCTAAGCAGCAGAGACCTCCAAAGCAGACACCCATGCAACCGCTACCCCAAAACAATACACGTGCAACACATAGCTCACAAAGCCAGTGTGCCGAACAGTCACAGCCCTTAAGGCTAAACAACACACCTGATACACTTGTAACAGGTGACTCTATCATCAGGCACACTGACGTCCCGCTCACCCGGCTGAACAAGGAGAAGGTCACGGTGAGCTGCCTGTTGGGCACTAGGATCTGCCAGATAACACAAGCACTCAGGTCACTCCAAGGCAATTACAAATATGACTCAGTCATTGTCCATGCTGGTGTAAATGACCTGAGACGTACCTCCCTGGACTACATGAAAAGAGACATAGAGGAGCTCTCTGAGCATGTAGCCCATGCTGGTATGACCCTGACCTTGAGTAGCATCTTACCCTCACCAAGAATGATGCCACAATATGAAGACAAGATGATCAATTTCAACAATTGGCTTAAGTATTGGTGTGATTCAAGGGGGATCCAATGGCTGTCAGCCTGGGATGACATGCTCGACAAGCCACGATGCTTCGCTAGGGATGGCTTGCACCTGTCACCCCTGGGCTTTTGGATATTGGCAAAGGCTCTTGCCACCCCCATAGTGCCTTTTTTTAGGCAAGGCTCAAAAGACAAACCCACCTCCATAGGTATCACAAGGGATAAGAAACTAAGGGTAATGCTACTCAACGCCAGAAGTCTAAACATCAAGATGCACGTACTCGAAGCTCTCCTTAGCATGGAGAACATTGATAACTGTGCAGTAACAGAAACCTGGTTCAAGGCACCCGAGAGCACCCCAGCACTACCAGGTTATACCTCATACCATGTTTTTCACCCCCAAAACATGGACCGAACCACAAAAGGAGGGGGAGTATCAATATTCGTCAAAGATACCCACACCTCCAGGTTGGTGGCACAGCATGAAGCATCAGAGACTATCCACATGCAATTAACAGTGGGTAAAACTGCCTTCCAGTTTATAGCCTGCTACAGACCACCCTCCCAAACCCAGGAACCCCACTCAGCCTTCCTGAGAACACTGGAAAATATGAAGGTCTCTCCAAACACCATTATATTGGGCGACTTCAACTACCCAAACATAGACTGGGAGCGTTACTCTAGCTCCAACACCCTAATCCCAAAGCTTCCAAGATTTTATAAACTTAAATGCTATGGGACAACTTGTTACCACTCCCACAAGAGGGGAAAACATACTGGACCTGATCATCACCAACATGGGGACTCTATGCTCCAGACC
Organism: Protopterus annectens; assembly: GCF_019279795.1. Classification (NCBI taxonomy): domain Eukaryota; kingdom Metazoa; phylum Chordata; order Ceratodontiformes; family Protopteridae; genus Protopterus; species Protopterus annectens. Next base: position 1,498,174,192 of record NC_056744.1, on the reverse strand, counting down.
AGAAGTGTACCCCTCACTAGTAAGATCAGACCATAAACTTATCTCACTGGATATTCACATCCCGACCCCAGCCCCTGTCCAGAAAACCACAGTGAAAAACTTCTCTAAAGCAAATTTCACACTCCTCAAAACTGAGGTGGAATCCTTCAAAGCCCCCTGGTCTGTGGAAAATACAGCCCAGACCACAAAATCCTTTATAAACGCATTCTATGAGCACCTTCAGGAATGCATGGATCATGCAATCCCATATAAAACCAAGACCCAATCCTCCAAAGGCAGGTGTCCTGTCTGGTAGACCCCAGCCATAAACAAACTATACAATAAAAGGAGGAAGCTACTACATGATAGAGCAAAATCCCAAAAAGGGAAGGCATCTCTGATCAGTATTAGCAAAAAACTACGGGCACTCATAAAATCGTCTAAGGCCAGCTTCGAGAGAGAAATTGCACAGGACACTAAGGATAATCACAAGGCTTTCTTTAGTTATGTTAGGAACCTGGGTGGGAATTCCCAGATATGTTCATAATTAGTCCA